>NC_052489.1:611141-702837 GCF_009730915.1 Dioscorea cayenensis subsp. rotundata
ATATGGGATTGTAAAATACATAATTTACATGTAATACTCCCCTAAAATAATGCCACGAATTCTCACACTCCCCCTCAAACTGGTGAATAGGAATTTTCCATTCCCAGCTTGGATACAATATTCTCAAACACTAAGCTATTTAGTCCCTTAGTGAAAATATCAGCAACTTGTCTCTGCGTTGACACATAAGGAGTGCATATCAAGCCACTGTCTAACTTCTCCTTGATGAAATGCCTATCCACCTCGATGTGCTTTGTTCTATCATGCTGGACTGGGTTGTGAGCTATGCTTATTGCTGATTTATTATCACAATAGAGTCTCATAGGACCATCCCATTTAATTTTCAAGTCTTCTAGAATGATTTTCAACCATAGTAATTCACATATACCTTGTGCCATTGCACGAAATTCTGAATCAGCACTAGAACGGGCTACTACTCCTTGTTTTTTGCTTTTCCATGTCACAAGATTTCCACCAAAAAAGGTGCAATACCCTGACGTAGATCTCCTGTCAACTAGCGATCCGGCATAATCAGCATCTGTGTATGCTTCAAGTGTCATATCTCCATTTCTTTTGAACAAGATTCCTTTTCCTGGTGTTCCTTTAAGGTATTGCAAAACTCTGTATGCTGCTTGCAAGTGGACTTCTCTAGGATTATGCATAAACTGACTAATCATGCTTACTGCGTAAGCTATATCATGTCTAGTATGTGCCAAATAGATGAGGCGTCCTACAAGACGTTGATACGTTTCCCTATCAACGAGAACGTCTTCTTCTGCTTTTCCCAACTTAAGACTCGGGTCTATGGGTGTACGTACTGGTTTGCATGCAGCTTTACCTGTCTCCTTGAGCAAATCAGCAATATACTTTTGTTGGGATATAAAAATCCCTTTTCTGGAGTGTGCCACCTCAATTCCCAAAAAATACTTCAACCTTCCCAAGGTCTTAATCTCAAACTCTTTAGCCAAGCAATTTCTCAAGACCTGTTGCTCTGCCTCATCATCTCCAGTTAGTATGATGTCATCCACATATACTAGTAATGCCGTTACTCCTTTGGTAACTGAATGCTTAATAAACAATGTGTGATCCCCTTGACTTTGTTTATATCCCATGGCTAACATGACTTTTGCAAATCTCCCAAACCAAGCCCGAGGAGATTGTTTCAATCCATACAAAGCTTTATTTAGTTTGTATACTGTATTGGTAGTCACCTTTGTTTCATATCCTGGCGGAACCTCCATGTAAATTTCTTCCTTAAGATCCCCATGTAGGAATGCATTTTTTACATCAAATTGATGTAGCTCCCAACCACGGTTTGCAGCTAAAGATAAAATTACTCTAACAGTATTCATCTTAGCCACAGGAGCAAATGTCTCTAGATAGTCGATCCCATAAGTTTGAGTGTACCCTTTGGCTACCAGTCTTGCCTTGTATCTTTCAATCGACCCATCAACCCTATATTTCACTGTATAGACCCATTTGCAACCCACTGGCCTTTTTCCTGCTGGCAACTCTATCAAACTCCAAGTTTTATTCTTTCTTAGTGCCTCCATCTCCACATCCATGGCTTGCTTCCATTTTTCATTAGATAATGCCTCAGATAAGGTTGTAGGAATGGTGATGGTATTAAGGTTTACAAGAAAGGTTTTGAAGGTTGGTGAGAAGTTTTGAAAGGACATATAATTTGAAAGTGGGTATAATGGTGGCCTTTTTGGGCATGTTCTGGTTCCTTTCCTAATAGCAATTGGTATATCTTGATCTTCTTCATTATGCTGTACATGAGTTTCACTCTGCAAAGTAGGGAAATCAGAAATTGTTACCTCATTTGAGGGACCTAGGTCAGACTCTTGTATGTGCACAGATTGCGGATTTATCTCTTTCCGCCTCGAGTATACCAAATTTTTGCTAAATCGCACATCTTTAGGAGCAGATTCAGAATAAAAATCAGCATCAAGGACGGGTTCAGATTCTGGAATTTCTGGTTCAATAGGTTCAGATTCTGGAATTTCAGTTTCAGGAGGTTCAGGTTGAGGAATTTCAGGTTCATGATGTTTAAGAGGTTTAAGTTTAGTGTTATTGAACTCATGGTTGGATGGAAGGAAGAGATCAAACTCAGATAGACCGCCAAGAATGGGAATGGGTTCGTTATCTTCGTTGAGTCTCTCCCCCTGAAGATAAGATTGGGTGAAATAGGCTTCTTGCTCACAAAAAATGACATCACGGGAGACATAAAATTTTTTAGAAGGAGGATGATAGCATTTATACCCTTTTTGAGTTGATGAATATCCAACAAAGATGCATTTTAATGCTCTAGGATCTAACTTCCCACGATCTTGGCTATGGATATGAACAAAGGACACACACCCAAAGATGCGAGGTATAAGATTGTTTGTTGTGGACAGATTTGGGTAGAATGAAGAAAGCACCTCCATTGGACTTTTGAATCCTAAGACACGAGAGGGTAGTCTATTAATGAGATGAGTGGATGTGAGAACTGCTTCCCCCCAAAAATATTTTGGTACATTCTTCTGAAACAACAATGCTCGAGTTTGGTTTAAAAAGTGTCCATTTTTCCTTTCTGCAATGCCATTTTGTTGGGGTGTTTTGACACAAGAGGACTCATGAATTATCCCGTCTTCTTGACAGTAGGAAGTGAGGGTTTGATTGAAATAGTCTTTGGCATTGTCGGATCTAAGTCTTTGGATATTGACACCAAATTGATTTTTAACCATAGAAACAAAATTTGGGAACACATAACTAATATCAGACTTGTGTTTAAGCAAGAATACCCATGTAACTCGAGTGCAATCATCAATAAAGGTTACAAACCATCGTGCCTCTGACACATTTGAAATAGTTGCGGGACCCCATATATCAGAATGAACAAGATAAAAAGGAAAAGTGCTCCTTGTATTACTAATTGGAAAAGATACACGCTTGTGCTTAGCAAGTTCACACACTTCACAGTGAAGACTCTCAACATCTAGTTTTGCAAATAATGAAGGAAACAAAGATTTAATAATTCTAAAGGATGGATGACCTAACCGATAATGATATAAAATGATTTTTTTCTTATTTGATAGGACAGAATCAGACATGAAGGAGTAGGGAGATCTACTCTTAAATTTGTTTGACTTATTGGCTTCCTCGAGGTAGTAAAGACCATCCTGTTCTTTACCACTTCCAATCATCTTCCCCGAATCCTTCTCCTGAAATAAACAATGATTCGAGTGAAATATAACATTGCAGTGTAAATCTTGTGTGAGTTTATGGATAGACACTAGATTAGTGGATAGTTTAGGAACATGAAGAACATTTCTCAAGGTTATGCAAGGGTTTATTTTTACATCTCCTATACCGGCTACAGTTGCTAAGGATCCATCTGCGGTGGCTATTTTCTTATGGCTTGAGCAAGGAGAGTATGTGGTGAAGTGTTTGGATGAATGAGTCATATGGTCTGTGGCTCCTGAATCCATGATTCAAGATTGTTGAAATGGAGTTTTTGAGGCATTAAATCCAAATGAAAAAGGATGCGTACCTGAATATGCCAAAGTACATGTGCCTACAGGTTTTTCCATGTTGTTGAAGAATGTTCTCACCTTTTCCACTTCATCTTGATTGAGGCCCTTCAGTTCCTGTTTGTCTTCCTCTTGTGTTGCATTAGTAACAATATGAACCTGTCCATTACCCCTCGGCTGATATCCTTTTTGCCCCCACTCACGGCTAGGAGGCTTTCCATGCAATTTCCAGCACTTCTCCCAGGTGTGGCGCGCCTTTCTGCAGTAGGTGCACCATAATTCATCACGATTTTGAGGCCTAAATTGAATCCCTCTTCCAGTCTCAGCAATAGGCCTTTTTTCATTGTCAACCAAACCATGTTTTGCACCCCCAGCTACCATAGCAGAACCCTCTGCAGTTTGAGGATCAAGCATCAAGGTTCTCCTACTTTCTTCACTCCGAATAATGGCAACTACTTCATTAAAGCATGGAACTTTCTGTTTGCCAAGTATTTGGATTCTTACTTGATCAAACTCAGGATTTAATCCCACAAGAAAGTCATAGACTCTATCTTGTTCGATGAACTCTTTTAGTATAGCTGCATCATCAGGACACTTAGTCTGAATTACTCGATAATGATCAAGTTCTTGCCATAAAGACTTCAATTGGTTGGCATACTCTGTTACAGACTTACTTCCTTGTTTAGCAGCAATAGTCTTAACCTTCACTTCATACACTTGGGCTGCATCTTTAACTTTTGAATATGTTTGTTGAATTGCATCACAAATGTCTTTGGCTGTAGCCATGAACATCACTGTATCACTTATTTCAGGCATCATCGAATTCCAAAGCCACGCCATGATCAACGAGTCCTCTTCATCCCATGCTTCGAAACTTGCATCTCCTTGCTTCGGTCCCGTTCCTAACAAATGAGTGATTTTTCCTTTGCCTTTCAAGATTGTACGGATGAGTTGTGACCACTTAAGATAATTTTTCCCATCCAACTTGTAGGCAGCTTGAATGGTTTGCAATTCCACTGAAGATTGGGTTTTGATTCCTTCATCCGAGGACGCCACAATAACTGATCCAGTCTCCTTCATTTCTGCCATTGTTCTTCACTTCACCGTGCAGCAACAAGAATTTCCTATTAATTTCCCAGAAGGATTTGAACCTAGAGCTCTGATACCATCTTAAATCTTAAAGTTGATGATTCTATTCCTTTAACCTCACACTAATTACATATATAAAGAACATGATAAAGGATAATGAAAACTAACTCTAACAAAATTAGGAAACTAACTCTAACAGAAAATCCCACTGAATATGGGATTGTAAAATACATAATTTACATGTAATACTCCCCTAAAATAATGTCACGAATTCTCACAGTAACTAATGTTTTGTTTTAGGATATCTGGGCCAGTGTGCTGCAACGTAAGATTATTCATTAGAGAAATATTTTATTATCTGAGATGTACTGGGTCTTAATCCAGTAGGGAAAGTACATTATTCAAATGTTGTAGGGCCATTAATGTGGAGAACAAGAAATATTAACAACCCATGGCCCCATTACAACTTTATTTATGGTCGATTACCCATATCTTTGTGTACCTTTGTTGGATTTGGAATGCTGATTTATGTATTTATACTGTTATTGATGCATTCTGTTTCACAGCCAAATTATTTTTATTGTGCAACATGTGATATAATATTTGGTTTTGCACATTTTTCTTTATATCTGCTAATTTGTTTTCGTAAAGGTTTTGTTTATAGCACCAGTGTATGGTAAACGGAAAGTGCAAATTATGCTCCCTTCTGTGTCAAGTGATCATCTATCCACAAGTCAGAATAGTACAGAAAACAAATTATCTGCAAATATAGTTCAAGTAAAGAAAGCACGGCTAGAGAGTATTGTTAAACGACCTCCAAGATCAAGTTCAAAGGTATGATTTTGCTGCAATTACTGAGGTTTGCACTTTGCTGTGGCCTTATCAAAACTTTAAATTTCTAAAATATTACATGTATCATGCAGACATCAGACTCCACTCTAGGACCAAGAGAATGCATACTTCTGGTAGGATGGCAGTCAAGTGTTAGTGACATGATTCGGGAATATGATAACTACCTTGGACCTGGTAGTCTGGTGGTATGTTCAATGTACCTGTGGAAGTTGTTTATATGTGTCACAGCTGTGGTATACTTGGTATAAAATGTTGGTAAACTTTTGTTCTTACTGGTAAAAGGTTGCCTAGTGCACTAGGCTCCTGCCTTCTAGAAAAATTTGAGTTCCTTGCACTAGCCTAGTGCACTAAAAGCTGTGAGTTCATAATCATAGGATCATGTTATTTACTATCCTTTAATTTTTACTATTTTTAATCTGAAAGCCATCTGCTCTGTTTAGTATTTGAAGCAAGGTAATTATAGCTTTTGTAAATTTGCAATTATTTTCAACGTAAACATTTTTTCTTTCCTTTTTTTCGTGTGTGTTTGTAGGAAATTCTTTCAGAAGTTTCCGTTAGTGAAAGAAATAGTACAGTCAATCCTGTGGTTCCAAATCAGTTGAAGCATATTAAAGTTTCTCACAAGGTCTCTCTCTCTCTCTCTCTCTCTTATTCTTATTCTCATGTGGGTGGGTAGGTGTTGATGATATTAAACTGGTGTTTGATTGCAGGTAGGGAATCCTATGAATTACGAAACACTAAAGGAAACAATACTTAACATCAGGAATTCTGTTAAGGGTGCAAAAGATCTTCCCTTATCAATCGTTGTTATATCTGATAAGGAATGGATGGCTGGAGGTAATTGCAATGAAGACCATTTCTTTAAAATTCTTCTTGAAATGACCTTTTGTTTTATGTTCCTGTAGATCCATCTAGGGCAGATAAGCATTCAGCATATTCCCTTCTGCTTGCCGAAAGTATTTGCAGCAAACATGGAATCAAGGTTAGCAAAAACAGTCATCTGCTTCCATATAAAAAACCTTACAATAAATAGGAATTATTATACCAAAAACAGATAAGCATAATTTGAGGAATTCAAATTGATACAAACCAGTGATTATAAGAGCAAATCCCTAATTCTAAATTTTGGTTATTTAAATCACTAAGAATCTAGTATTTTTCCTTCCAACACTCTTCCTGAAACTGTTGGATAGATGCCAATCATTCCCAACTTGGTTTTATTCAACTCAAACTTTGTTCAATAATGCTTTGGTGAGTACATCTACTTGCTTCTTGTTGCTTTGTAGGTATGTAGTGCAGACTAATTGAACCACTATTGATTTGTGACTTGAAATTGCTGCCAATTCTCACATGTTTTTCATCCTATTGTGTTGAATGAGCTCACAGCACTCACATTGTAGGCAATGTCTGGTCTTATGGATAACAAATATATTAGCTTCCTTACTAGCTGTTATGCCTCTCCCTGTCTACTAGAGTTTGCTCTCAATGAAATTGTGTCTCCAATTTTGTTCTAGAGGAGTTCCAGCAGGTGTGCATACAAGTTTCCCTGTTTCCTTCAGGAGATCAAGAGTATCCTTCTTTTAACTAATGCAGATACCTTGTTTACTCCTAGCACCAAGAAAGTACGGAAGTTTTCCCGAAATCCTTAACTTGGATCTCAGTTTGTACGCATTTCTTGAGATTGTCAATCTCTAGAATATTATCTCTTGTGATTACTATGTCATCAACATATGCCATCAGACTTGATTTCATGCCATCATATGCTTGCTTCACAAATAATATATGGTCAACTTGCCCTTGCTTATAGCTAAGCTATCTCAAAGCATTGCTAAAATAAGCGAACCAAGCTTGAGAAGATTGTTTCAGACCATAGAGGGATTTCAACTTACACACAGTACCATGCTCCTTATCTCCTTCAAATTGCAGGTGGTAATTCCATACAAACCACTTACTCTTCTGCCAAAGAAGACAAAACTCAAAAATAGAGTTTAATTTGGCTACAAGTACAAATGTTTCTTCATAATCATTGCCATAGGTTTGAGTGTACCCTTGGACGACTAATCTCCTTTTGTTTCTCTCAACCTGTCCATTTGAACCCTTTATGGTGAAAATCCACTTGCATCTGATAAATTTCTTTTCTCTAGGAAGACTAACTCCCATGTCTTCATTTCTTCCATTACAACCACTTTCTATCTCAAGTTGCTCAAAGCATCTTGGGTGTTTTTGAGGACAATTGCACTATCACTTTTCGAAATACATGTTCTATATTTTTGCAATAGCTTGCAACAAGAGGTACTTTGAAATCGGATACTCAGTACAAGATCTTACAAATCTTACTCTTCTTATAGCAATAGGAACATCAAGATCATTAATTGTCATAGTACCTCTTTGTGGTGGAATTTCAGTAGAAGTTGCAGTTGGTTACAATGCTTTGTTTTTATGAGAAACTCTTGGTTTCTTTGAGTAAACATGAAGCTCACCCTGAACTTGTGGTTGTTCCGGTTCGCCCCCTTGACTAATTTCCTGAGTTGGCTTGAATTGAAGTGAAGACATTGTGAAGGTATAAATCATGGTGGAAGTACCAGTGGCGGTGGAAGAGAGGTGGGATGAGAAATAGATGGATATTGATGATTTTTTCATCTAATTTCTCTCTGTGAAAAGAAGCATTGGGGGTGATATCTTTGATGCTCAAGGAAGGTTGCATCAGATGAGACTATGAATTGTTTATGAGAGGGACAATAACACTTGCAACTTTTATATATAACAAATTTGCCAAGAAATATGCAGTGATTGCTCTGGGGTCTAGTTTTCACGGTTTAGATGCATATTATTAGCATAAACTATGCGACCAAAGACTTGGGTAAAAGTGAATTTAGGGCACGGAATGAGAGAATTATTTTTGTAAACAATGTAAAGGAGTGCAAAATTGAAGGGTTTTTTAAGAAAGCTGATTAATGAGGTAGGCACCAGTTAGCACATTCTCTCCCTAGAAGAAATGCAGAACATGAGTATTGAAGGGTATAAGCACATGAGCTTTGATGAAAATAACCATACTTAACAAGATAATCTTTAAGGTCATGTGCGAAATATTCTCTTTCATCATTGGTGTGGAGAATCTGAATTAATAATGGAAAATATTTTTGGGCAACTTTGTGAGCCTATTAGGAAATGAACCTTGCTTCAGATTTGTCTTTTAAACGATAGACCCAACATGTATGAGTGTGGTCATTGAGGAATGTAATAAGCCATCTTGAACCAGTGACATTAGAGGATCAAGTTAGCCCTCTAATATCACTATGGATAAGATGAAATGGTTTTAAACTGATTAGAATGAATGAACAATTCCCTTATTTATTTATTTTTTTGTGGATATATAAAATTCGCACTATAATGAAGAGAGATCTCTATTGAAAGCCAACTTTTGGTGACATGCTTTAGATAATAAAAAATTGGATGACTAGTGCATTTGTGCCACAAGATAACATTTAAATTGGAAACATTGGCATGGAAAATTCGTCAGAAATATTAGACCTTAAGGGAGAGCCATGTTGTTCCTCAGCATTGCGAAACATCTTCCCCAAAGACAGCTCCTGCAATTCACAATGAATAGGCCAGAAGGTTATTGAGCAATTTTGATTATCAGTTAGCTTAGTAACGTATAAGAGCTTATATTGTATAGTAGATAACTAAAGGATGACTTTGAATTGTAAATCATAGTATAGTCGCTTGTTCAGGCCGGTAACGGTAGAAGATTTTCTGCGTGCCACAGTGACTTCCATATCACCATCACACATTCTATAGTTGGCAAAAATATAAAAAGAACCAGTTATATGATTTGAGGCACCAGTGTCAACAATCCTTTCCTCACAAAATATAATTTTTAGATAAAAGATTTGTCTAGCCATAACTTTGTTGTGCGACAGTTGCTATAGAAGATGATTAATCATCTTCGAAGTCTTTGGTAGGTCAAGATGACTGCAGTAAACTCCTTGGTACTTTTATCTGCTCGGTTGTAAATATTACAGGAGGTGAATTGCTTTTTACATTTCTGTGGTAGATTCTGCAACATGTACTAACTTTCATTAACTACGAGTATTCCAATTTGTTGGCTTCCCATGAATCTCCCAGCATGTTTCTTTGGTATGATGAGGCTTATTGCATTCATCACATCACAACTTATTGTCTTTAAATTTTTTTATTTCTATTGTGTTTGAAGCAACCTGATTTATTGCTAGAGCATAACTAGGTTGAGTACTTTTAGTGTGGAAATTTAGTGGACTATGGAGCATAACTCTCTTCCACCTCTCTTCTCATCGAACTTCAGCAAATACTTATTGAATAGATGGAAGAGGGTTGGTACCAAGTATCCTCCCCTAACCTCATTTAGATCTCTGTATAGTCCTTGGAGAGCATCAAACAATCGCTCCTTTTTAAGCATTTTGTTGTGGAGTACTCAATCATCAGGGTAACACCAAGTCACTTCATAAAAGATCCATTTCTTGCCATAAATCGGTTAGAATATTGTTATACTCAGTTACTGGCCTTGTCCCTTGTTGAGGGTTATGAATTGCAGATCAAATTTCAAAGCATTACCCCAACTTCCTTTTTTTTTGTGGCAATTTTATAAAACAGTTATCTCCTTCCACTTTTAAGGCCCATGGAATTAATCAATCATGCCATCACAATTGAACTCTCTGCTTCCCATGTCTTGTAATGGGCATTACCACATTAGATTAGCTGGTGGAATAATCTCACCAATGAGATACCCGGTCTTCCTTTTCCCCTTTAATTATGAGCAACATGGATTGGAACCATCCGCGAAAATTGGACTCATTTAATTTTTGTTGAGTGAGTTGTAGGGAAGAAGTAATTTCAGAATTTTGGTTGGTTTGTGGGGCTTGAAAACTCATCATGGGCTAATTTGTAGAGGATTTGACCATTGAGGTTTTTTGAACCTTTGGAGCCAATTCAGTCATACGGTCAATCTTTTCTCCAGACTGCCACAACTTTTGCTACTGTAGCTCATGTTAATCACCACCACCCAAGCTTCGTGGTAGTTTTGTCATTCCTTCTCCTATGTTCACTCCTCACCGTTGAGGCGCTTTGTCACAGATTTGTTTATCCTTTGGTCTTTTCACATCATCAAGGTAGAGCTAGCTAGAGAGGATACAGAAACAAGAGGGTGGAAAAATTGCAACACTGACTCAGAGAAACTGGTCAGTGCCAATGGATAATGCTGGTAAGATCACTCAGCTCGGATGTCCCAAAAATGGTAGCTTTTAAATACTTCTTTGTCTCATTCTCTCTCATGTGAAAAACTTACAATATATAAAAAATTATCCTACCAAAAATAGATGGCGTAATTCTAGGAATTTAAATTGATACAAATTAGTGATTTTAGAAGTAAATCTTTAATATGAAATTTTGGTTATTTGAATCTCTAAGAGTCTGGGATTTTTCTTTTTATCCAATAATTAGTACTCTTTAGATGCCCCCAAACCTTGCATTTGATTCTTTTTTTCTCAAAGATATTTTGGTCTTGTCAAACGAGAAAAAAAAGGAGAATTATCACTTTTAAGGCATCCAAAGTTATCCCTTCTCTGAGGGAACCTTGGATTTTCAAACCTGTGTTATTTAAAGAACAAATCTATTTTTGGAGTGTTTACCTGGATCAAGAAATCACATATTAGGAAGTTCTCTGTTTGGCTTTCTTCTGTGTGATATATTTTCTAGCATGTATGGTATATTGTTCATGACCTTTTGAAGCATAATTTGCATATACATTATTTAATGGTTTGTGCAAACATAATCATTTATTGGAACAACTAAGCTATTATTGTTTATTGGACGGTAAATGCACATTATTGTTCTCTGTTGCAAAATTTGAAGCTTGAACACATTCTGTAATTGTGTTCCAAGGCCAGTTGATCAGATAGTTCCACTGTTGAGTGCCACTCTACTAATTGTGTATTTTATGCAGGTTGAAAACTTTGTTGCTGAGATTGTTGACTCAAAATTGGGTAAACAGGTAGTTCTTTAATTGTATCTGCCTTCTAAAAATTATAACATCCTTGCGACGTCCTGATTGATTCAGTTCATTCTTTTCTTTAAATGATAATTCCATCATATTCTGTTATGTCCCCAGATATCAAGTATAAGGCCAACCCTTTCATTTATTGGTGCAGAAGAGGTTATGAGCCTTGTAACAGCTCAAGGTTTACAACAATAATTTCACGTTGTTATTATTATTATTATTATTATTATTATTATTATTATTATTATTATTATTATTATTTCTTTTATTCATCTGTAAAATAAAATTTTTGTAAAGAATCTTATGAGAAGTACCTCTCTTCTTGTGTTCAATAGTGGCTGAGAGTCGTGAATTAAACGAAGTATGGAAGGACATTCTTAATGCTGAGGGCGATGAAATATATGTAAAGGTAATGACAAATTTGATCTGAGATCATCGTTCGGCCACTAATGAAGTGACTTCACAAGAATGCAACTGAAAAAGCTCGTGTAGTTTAGATATTCTGCTTCCTGGAAAAGCTTCTAATTATGATGCTTAACTTCATAGTCTTAAGATTAAAAAGTTCCACAATTCTTTCTTTGCAGGATATCGGCTTGTACATGAAGCGCGGTGAAAATCCTTCATTTGCAGAGCTCACAGAAAGGGCTCTTTTGCGCCGTGAAGTTGCTATTGGCTATGTGAAAGATAACAAGAAGGTATTAGCCTTTTTTATCATGCTTTCTGTTTTACACAGTTTGAGTTTCTGAGAACAATGTCAGACTCTGATACAAACATTTTTCGACTTGCAGGTCATAAATCCTATCAACAAGACACAACCGCTTCAATTTGAAATGACGGATTCATTGATAGTTATATCGGAGCTTGAAGGTGAATAATACTCTGATCAAGTGAATTAAATGAACTGTTCTCTGTTGGATTAAACCAAGTGATAAGAAGAGACAATTCATCATCGGTTGGGAAACGGAATAGCGGCTTCTGTCAAAATGCTGATGAACTATGCCGAAGAGGAAAAAAAAAATAACCATGATGAGCAGAGCAAGAATTTTGATTTATTGTTAGGCTGGAAAGTTAAATGAACATGTAGTCTAGCATCTTGCTCTGTGATACAGTCATTGGCTTTTTTGAATTTTTTATTCTTCTACTGGGAAATCTACAACAATAGTTTCCTCTATATATATATATATATATATGTGTGCCAATAGATCATGTGCGGACGTCCCTAGAACATCCGCATATGTATATATATATATGGCAATAGATCATTTGCAGATGCCCTTAGAACGTCCACAGATAAAAAGTACAGTGTCCAAATAAGGGTGAATGGATATGATTTATTATATTATTGTTGCGATTATGATTTAATGATTGAGATTAGAATACTATGCAATTCAATTTTTATTATTTTTAACATTGTTTATCTCATTTTTGTACTGTTGTTGATAGTGTTGTTTATAAATTATTGTTCATTGGAATGGATAATCTAAAGTTAGATTCAAATCCAACCGTTGATAGATGAATTAATTATCTGTAAACATTCGTAGATGACTGGTCCTTTATATATATATTACCTTGCAGTAAAGACAGTAAAGATTGTTAAAGAGAATAACAAAATAGTGCAGGGTGCAATTGTACTAGTCTCTTCTCACTGTTATTGTATTTATTTATTATTTATTATTGAACTTGTCGTTACATTCAGGCTTATGCGTCTATTTGACATTTGTAATATATATATATATATATATACTTTTATAAACATAAAGTTAGTTATCCACAATTTTGGTTGAGGCCAGAAAGGAGGAATGCTGGCAAACCAGAAAACACTGGACGGATTATAAGGTGGAGATGTCAAATAAAATTTAATCAACATCACAACATGTATGCGTTTTTTTTAATTATGTTGGAAAAAGTTTATTTATTATGAACAAATCCCTAAACCCTTATACAGTTATACCTGAACCCTCCTCATATAAAAGTATATATGGTAGTAGTTATATATACTATTTTAAGTGGAAGGTCAAATGCAGACATCTTGACACATTATATTGTTTGAGACACATTTCAGGTCAAAATTGTCTCGGTTGTTTTTATTTTTTATTTTTTTATTTTTTTTGGGAAAAAAAATGTTGGTTAGATATCTCCATTATGAGACACATTATTAATGGGTAATTTTAATTTTAAAAGCCATTATTCATGAATATATGGTTTGTGTTATAAACAAATATTTTAATGGATGCCTACCGTAGCAATTTCACTGTAGCAGCCGACATTATTATAAAGAACTTCTAGAGATTCGTAGTGTACCCGCCCATGTGGATCGTAGCAGCACGTCTAGATCATACTATTCCACTAACTGCAGTATTTTTGGACCGTCGGATCGAATCGATCCCGGCCGCTCATTCAACTCTCAGTAACCCTATAAATACCCCTCATTTTTGTATACTTTGGAAGATATAGAGAAGAGAAAGAAAAAGAGAAATAAAAGAAGAGAAGAAGAAGAACTTAATTCTTCGGGGTTTTTGGGTTTTTGGTAAATACTCCGCTCTCTATTCTTATTACTATCTTTACATTTATAACATATATATTCTTAACACGTTATCAGCATCGAATTTGCTCATATGATTTTTAATTTTCTTTGACTCATCTAATATATATGTTATATATGTGGAATCCATTTCTAACACTCGAATGCGGGGAAGGATCGACGGGTAATATAATACTAGCAAACCATAGATTTTTATTCACCAACAATACATAAGATTTTTCTTAGAAGCATACATAAAAAAACATACATGATCTAAAAGCCACTAAGGCTAATATTGCCAGTACTTTTAAAATAAACAAGAAAAACACTAATATTATTATTACAATGAAGTTTTCCACCAAATCTAAATTATCAAGCATCATCTTTTCCTAAGTTTTCACGGCAACCCTCTCTCCGGCGATCGTTGACAAAACCTGGTAAAGATCTGTCGAGCCCCTTTTTCTCTTCTCCGTCGCCCTACTCCGCCGGCCCCTTCGAGTTTCTCCGTCGGCGACTCGGCCGGCCTTTTTCCGTCGGCCCCCTACTTTCTTCTCTCCCCTATCTTTACTTCTTCTTCCCTTTTAACTTATAATCACTTTCAAACAAATTTTAATTCCCAATGCTGCAATAATTGCAGCGTATGAACAGTATCGTATACATGAATAGTACCATACATAAACAAGATCTAGTATATATGAGCAAAGTATAAATGCTTTTATATTTTTATTCGTACTCTCGCTCTAATTACATGTCTGTATTATTATTTTTGAAGAGAAAAATGGCAAATATTGCAAAAAGAGAATTTGAGGCCCTTCAAATCTCGGGGAGCAATTATATATCCTGGAGCCTCGATATCAAGCTCCATCTGAAAGCAAGAAACCTGAGCAAAACTATTGAGGCTAATAACAATGAGCCTAGTGATAATAAAGCGAAGGCCTTAATATTTATAAGGCATCATATTGATGATGGCTCGAAGAATGAATACTTGACCATTGAGGATCCACGGGGAATTGTGGTTATCCCCGAAAAAAAGAGATTTGAACATCTCGTGAATGGTCTACTTGCCCAAAAGCACGCAATGATTGGTCAAGCCTCGGGGTTTCAAGATTTTTAAAAGCGTGCGAGAATATAATTCCGAGCTATTTAAAATTGTTTCAAGATTGCGTCAGTGGAGAAACAAAGTGATGGGAAGGAATGATGCTCGAGAAAACATTTACAACATTTCACGCATCGAAATGTTATATTACAACAACAATATAGAGAAAAGAATTTTTTTCAAAAATTCTCTGAATTAATTTCTTGTCTCTTTGTGGCGGAGCAAAAACAATGAATCGTTGATGCAGAATCATCAATCTCGACCATCCGGATCGAGACCACCGCGAAATTAATTTTTGGGCAAAGAAGATGGGCGTGGTCGCGGTGCTAGTTTTAAAAACCGCGGTGGACGAGGAAATTATGGTGGTCGAGGACTACGCGGTCGTGGTGGGGGCCGAAATAATATCGGACCACGCGATAATGAATTGATGTACATCAGCAAGCAACAAAAGCCACAAGATGGGGTTAGAGACAAAGAAAGATACATGCTATCATTGTGGCTCGGAAGGTCATTGGTCCGAAATTTGCAGGGACCCTCAAAAAACATTTTTGTCCATCTTTACCAAGAATCACTTAAAAACAAGAAAGGTAAAGATATTGAGACAAATTTTCTGTCGACAACCCCATAGTTGATCCAATTGAGGATAATTCCATAAATAATTTAAATGTAACCGAAAAATACATATTTAGATATGTCGATTTCCTTATAGACTAGTTTGTAATATGTTTTTTTATGTTTTTATTAAATTATGTTTTTCTTTTGTTTTTGTTAGAATATGGTCGATGATGAATGCATTATTGATTCGTGGGACAACGCATACTATTTTGACTAGAAAAAAATATTTTTATATCCTTATCAATGAGAAAGGCATATATAGCCACAATAAGCGAGGGTCATCGGACTCGGTTGAAGGTTCGGAGAAGCGAGCATTGATGTTGCCAAATGGAACATCCTTGCGGATGAAAAAAATGCTCTCTATTCCCCTAAGTCTAGGAGGAACCTTTTAAGCTTTAAAGATATACGTCTCAATGGATATCATTTAGAGACGGTTGATAAGGAAGGAAAAGAATATCTTTATATTACACAAGTTATTTCATGCCAAAAACGTGTACTTGAAAGCTTTCCCTGTATATCTTCAGGATTATATTTTACACGTATTAAAGTGATGGAATCACATACGGTATTAACCCGGAAGATTAATGACCCAGAGATATTTAAAATATGGCATGAAAGACTTGGACATCCGGGTGCTATTATGTTGCGCCGGATTATTACTAGTTCTCATGGACACCCACTGAAGGATTATAAAATCCTAACACATAATGAATATGCATGTTCAGCATGTTCAATGGGAAAGCTAATAACTAGACCTTCTATAACAAAGGTGGCTGGTGAATCTCCTAAATTTTTAGAAAGAATACAAGGAGACATTTGTGGACCAATACATCCGTCATGTGGACCATTTAGGTATTTTATGGTTTTAATCGATGCATCGACTAGATGGTCCCATGTTTCACTTCTGTCTACAAGGAATGTAGCATTTGCAAGGTTATTGGCACAAATTATCGGGGCTTAAAAGCACAATTTCCAGATTATCCCATAAAGACAATTCGTCTTGATAATGCTTGTGAATTTTTCATCAAAATCATTTTTATGATTATTGTATGGCAGTTGGAATACATGTTGAGCATCCAGTAGCTCATGTACATACCCAAAATGGGTTAGCGGAGTCATTTATTAAAAGACTCAAGATTATTGCCCGTCCAATGTTATTAAGGACGAAACTGCCTACAAGTGCGTGGGGTCATGCTATTTTTGCATCTTTCGCAGACTTTTAATACTGGATCCGACCCACTCGCATGTAATTTATATTCACCACACCAACTTGTTATGGGTAAAGAGCCTGATATTTCATATATAAGAATATTTGGTTGTGCAATATATGTGCCAATACCACCACCAAATCGTACAAAAATGGGTCCACAACGCAGACTTGGTATATACGTTGGTTATGATTCCCCTTCAATTATACGATATTTAGAACCATTAACTGGGGGATGTATTTATCGCAAAATTTGCAGATTGTCATTTTGATGAAAGTCTGTCTTCCCCTGCATTAGGGGAGAAATGATTACTCAAAATGAGCCAAAAGAAATTGAATGGAATGCATCACGATTACATACATATGATCCTCGTACAAATGAATGTGAACTTGAAGTTCAAAGGATCATTAAATTGCAAAATATTGCAAATGAAATACCTGATGCATTCACTGATACTAAAATGGTAACTAAATCATATATACCAGCTGCGAATGCTCCTGCAAGAATTGAGATTCCTAAGAATCCATTGAAAGAAAATCAAGTAGAAAATAAATCACGACAAAAACGTGGAAGACCAATTGGTGCCAAAGATTCAGATCCTAGAAAAAGGAAGCAGAAAAATAAAGATAAAGATCTCCCATGTGAAAAGGGAGAGGAAATTATAAAACCCTCAGAACAAGTTAATGAAGAATCAATGGGGGATGATATTTCTGAAAATGTTGAAAATTCAATTTGCTATGTAGATGATGGTCAAAGATTGAATCGGCATGAGACCGAAATAAATGATATATTCATCTACAATGTGGCTACAGATATAGAAATAAATACTGATAATGATCCAGAGTCACGATCCATTGAAGAATGTCGACAAAGAAATGATTGGCCAAAATGGAAAGAAGCTATCCAGGCTGAGCTAAATTCCCTATCAAAACGTGAGGTGTTTGGGCCGATAGTGCCAACACCGGAAGGGATAAAACCGATCGGTTATAAATGGGTGTTTGTGAGAAAAAAAGAAATGAAAAATAATCAAATTATGAGATACAAAGCAAGAGCGGTTGCTCAAGGTTTTTTTCTCAAATGCTCGGTATTGATTATGAAGAGACATACTCTCACGTAATGGATGGAATTACTTTTTCGATTTTTTTAATTGCCATGGCGTAGTAATAAATTAGATATGCGAGTTGATGGATGTTGTCACGAGCATATCCGTATGGATTACTTGAAAAATGACATATATATGAAAATCCACGAAGGATATAGAAAAAAACAAACATTACAAATAATCATCATTTATACTCTATTAAATTACGAGAGATCTCTTTATGGGTTAAAAACAATCCGGACGGATGTGGTATAACCGTCTCGATGAATATCTTATAAAAAGAAGTATACCAAAAATGATAGTATATGTCCATGTGTGTTTATTAAAAAGTTATACTAACGGTTTTGTTGTGATAGCGATATATGTGGATGATTTAAATCTTGTAGGCACTCCTTACGAAATTGCAATGCTAGACATCATATCTCGAAAAAGAATTTGAAATGAAAGATTTGGGAAAAGACCAAATTACGTCTAGGGTATACAAATCGAGCGGTTATCCTCGGGAATATTTGTGCATCAATCAACCTATACGTGAAAAAGGTCTTTGAAGAGATTCGATATGGAGAAGGCTTATCCATCTGAGTGCATGATGGTCGTCCGAACTCTTGATGTTCGAGAAAGATCCATTTCGCCCAGCCGGAAGAAGGAGAGATCATTCTTGGTCCAGAAACTCCATATTTAAGTGCAATCGGTGCATTAATGTATCTTGCAAATAATACGAGACCCGGATATAGCTTTTTGCGATAAATCTTCTAGCAAGATACGGTTCTACAGCGACACGAAGACACCTGGAAAGGAATAAAAGATGTGCTACGTTATTTACGAGGAACTACGGATCCGGGTTTATTCTATCGACATGAGTCTTCATCCAACCTCACGAGTTTCTGTCGATCTTTGGGTATCTGTCGATCCTCATAAAGGGCGATCTCGAGGGCCCGGATACATGTTTTTCTTACAATGGTACATCTATCTCATGGCGTTCCACAAAACAAACTCTTCATGCTACTTCATCAAATCATGTCTGAAATTCTAGCTCTCCATGAAGCAAGTCGTGAATGCCAATGGTTACGATCTATGATTGGGCATATCTGATCATCCCTGCAAATTACCATCGAGTAACAACAAATGCTACGAGTAATTTATGAAGACAACAATGCTTGTATTTCTCAAATACAAGGAGGTTATATTAAAGGTGACGAGCGAAACATATATCACCAAAAATTTTTCTACACTCATGATCTCCAGAAAGAAGGCGTTATAGAAGTTCAAAAGATTCAATCCAGTGAGAATCAAGCTGATCTATTCACAAAATCACTTCCTAAGTGCATTCACCAAAGACTTATATACAAAATCGGGATGAGAAGACTTAAGGATGTAAATACTTCTGATATGAGTTAAAAGTTATTTATTTGAGGGAGGAGACTCTTTTTTCCCTTCGCATGAGGTTTTTTGTCCCAATGGGTTTTTCGAGGCAAGGTTTTTTTAATGAGGCGATAACCCTCAAATGTGCCAAGGATAGTGTACTCTTTTTTCCTTAGCTAGGTTTTTTTATCCCATTGGGTTTTTTCCTAGCAAAGGTTTTTAACGAGGCATATCCTTTGGTTGTAAGCATCAAGGGGAGTGTTATAAACAAATATTTTAATGGATGCCTACTGTAGCAATTTTCACTGTAGCAGCCGACATTATTATAGCAACTTCTAGATATTCTTGTAGCAGTAGTAACAATCTATGCTGACCGCCCAGTGTAGCATGCATGGCATAGCCGATATTGTTACTTATTCCACCAACCAGGGTATTTTGGACCGTCGGATCGAATCGATCCTGGCCGTTCATTCAACTCTTGTAACCCTATAAATACCCCCTCATTTTGTATACTTTGGAAGATATAGAGAAGAGAAAGAAAAGAGAGAAATAAAAGAAGAAAGAAGAAGAAGAACTTAATTCTTCAGGGTTTTTGGGTTTTTGGTAAATACTCTGGCTCTCTATTCTTATTACTATCTTTACATTTATAACATATATATTCTTAACAGTTTGTATATTTATATCACCATTTAACATTCTATTTACCGTTTGATTTTTTATTATTAATATTTTTAACAATATGAACAAGCCTACTTTGTTGACTTCCACCACTAATATTTTGAAAAGGTAGATAAACATTATACTTCCACCACTAATGGATTGTTTTTTTTTTATTATTGTATTTTTCCTCTCATAATGTTTATTTATGGTGCATCTAAAAAAAACGTGGGCAAACCATTCAACACACATTAAATCTTCAACCATACGTTAAAATCAAACTCTTGATCTTATATAAAAGAGTGAATAACATTATCACTCATCTATTACGGTGATGATTCTATTGATAACTAGTAAAGTAATATATATATATATATATATTGATTATGAATGAGATTGTAATTGTTTATATTCAACCTTCTCTCTTTGATATGGACGACGTTCTCAATTTTTCATTAATCGATATTGTTTTTTTCTTCTCATCAAATTAACTTATATTATTGAAGAACTCATTTTCATTTTAATCATTGAATCATGAAGAAAAATTGAAGATTATATACATATTTGATTAATTTTGGTAACATAATAAATTTTCAAACACATATATATATACACAATTCCCTTCATTAATTGTTTTTTTGGTACTAGAGGATTTATATATTTCCATCCAGTGTATTTCCAATATTAATCCAATCTTAGTTATCAAGTTTTAATAATCTCACAAACACATATATTCTCAACAAAACTTAATTTTCATTTGCATGGATCTCAATTTATTTACATATTTGTATTAATAAAAAGGAAAAGAAAAAGGTACATCTATAAAACAAAACAAAGATCACCACCTCACCAAAATTAACTATATATCCCTCTCATTTAGTTTCTTATATTTTTCTTCTCCATTTCATGAGTTTGAACTCAACCCTCTTGCTTCACATCCCTTCATTATCCTCATCCTCTTGCATGAAGAGATAAACATCCTACAAATATCACAACAAAATCACATCATAAACACATATTTCTATAAATGCAAAATTATCATGTACATGATATATCTATGTGTATATACACAGACACACACACACACACACTCACCTCCAAGGAACATCTCCAACAAGCATCAAGTCACCATCTTTATCTTCATATGCAATTGCATATAATTCACCTAAAAATCATAAGAGAAATACAAGAAGAAAAGTTCAATCATCAAATAATAAACACACACATATATGTATATATTTCATATTTTTTTAAAAAGAAGTGTATATATATATACCTATGGAAAAACACTTGAACATGTCCTCCAAAGCAAGTCTAAGCTCTTCATAGCCTTGATAAACATTGAGATCTATTTTTCCTCAAGTATGGAGCACCATCCATGCTAACCTTCACGTAAAGTCCACCCTTCTGATCAACCTCTTTTTATAGCCTCAAAAACTCTTCTTCCTATATGACCTTATTGGTGGCCACCCTACTACTTGTGCCCCTGCCATGCAAAAATTATTTAATTTTATATATTAATACTCAAAAAAATTCAATCAATTAAATAAAACTCTTTCTAAACAACTCTTCCAAATAATTATAAAAAAATAAATAAATAACCAGTGACTCAAAAATCAGACTCACTTGGCTGCCGGTGAGGTATCGAGGCAGCTTTCGACTGATGCCGTCTCCGATGAGCTCCTTTTGTACTCACACTCATACTCAGTACTGTCCTCCGGCAATGCACGTTTGTTACCTCTAGACACCACCTGTGTTGGTATTACCTCCCTCACCGGTCCCCGGAGGCCCAAGTCTAAGTTCCGTTGCCTTTAAGTTATCGATATCGATATCATCACCATATCTTGTTCTGACTTCCATTGATCTAGATTTTTCTTTTTTGAGCTCAAAAACTTGAACTTGAAACTATATCAGATTGGTTTTGGAGAATGGATCTAAATGAATTATATATAGAAGAATTAAAGTATAGCTAAAGGTGAAGGAGAAGAAGAAAGAAGAAGGAGAATATAAAGAGGAAAGAGAGGAGGGAGACATGATTTGAAGTTAATTGGTGATGCAAGGAGTGCATGTAAATGGGACCGAGACAACGAAGTTTGTCTGTGGACTATGAGGCAACATGTCGGGCCTGACTTCTTGGACCACGTCAACTCGGTTTAACCGTGTTAATTAATGGCCCTTACGGTTAGGGCTTATTACTTAATTAGTTATATATATTGAGCCCGGCCCGTTTAATAAGATGGTGAGAGAACTCAACTCATACATATATATATTGAAATATCAAGAGGAGTTAAATTAATGAATTGGTGCTACTTAATAAATAAAACTATATATAAAAAGACATTAAAGATGATTAAACTTTGTTACTAGATAGTAATATATAATCTAGTGAACGAACAACGTATATATAGATGACTAATATTCGTAATTTTTTTTATAAATGTGATAAAAACAGTTAATTAAGGGTGGGGGTACAACGGAGAATTGAATATCCTGTTGCATGTGAATACTAATCACTCAATGATACAGGATTAATTAGGTTGTAAGTCTGTATTCATAATTGGGAGTATATATATATATTATACGTCTTTCATACTTGGATCAATGCTCATTGAATTAAAGACTCGTTTGCTATATTTGAAATTTCGAAACAAGATTTCGGGCTTAAGACCGGTCAACTCTAAGCGAGTTTTAAGCGAAGACTAGGTTGAGACTTGAGACAAGGCATGTGAACGGGCCATATATAAGATTGATACGGGTCGCAGATAGACACGGTTTGGGTGGGGAGACAAATGCATTGACATAGTAGTATGAGAGGTGGGTGGTCGTCCTGTTTCAAAGGGACACCATTTATATATATTATTATTGTTGTTGTTAATTAATTTTTTATTTTCTATATATATATACATATATTTATAATATGTGGATGTTGGGTGTGAGAAATGATGAATATGAAAAGAGTTGTCTGGTACTTGGATATTTTGTGATCTTAATGTTGATTTTTTAGTATATAATATGTATATGTTACTGGGAATGTGTGTGATTAATTACATGTTAGAACTGTTAGATGTTGATAAGAATGGGCATCATTTCATTAGGGCAAGAGGCCAATAAATAGATACAATGTGTATAAATACAGAAGTAGTTAGTATGTATAAACAGTAAGATACAAAGTATAGTATAAGTATATACTAGTCCTCTAACACCCTCCCTCAAACTCACGGTGGATCATAAACTGAGAGTTTGTCAATCAGAAACTGAAATCGAGAAACAGTATGTGCCTTAGTGAAAAGATCAGCAAGCTGATAGGCGGAGGCAACATACGGAAGAAGAATAGTACCAGCATCGTAATGATGACGAACAAAATGTAGAGCAACCTCAAGATGTTTGGTGCGTTCATGAAATACAGGATTGGCAGCAATTTTGATGGCACTCTGATTGTCACAGTAGATAGGAGTGGGAGTAGATAAAGAGACACCAAAATCCACCAAAATATGACGCAACCAAATAATCTCCTTGGCAGTGGAGGACATAGCACCATACTCGGCCTCGGCAGTAGAAAGAGCAACTGTGGTTTGTTTCTTGCTTTTCCAAGAGATAAGGGAATCTCCAAGGAAAATGCAGAAACCAGTGGTAGATTTGCGATCAGTAGAATCACCTGCCCAATCAGCATCACAATAGGCACGCAGCTCAAACGATGATGTGGCCGAGAAAAATAACGATCTAGTAAGAGTGCCACGGAGGTAACGAAGAACCCGCAGAAGTGCAGCATAATGAGTAGAGCGAGGAGCACTCACAAACTGACTGAGAACACGAACTGCATAAGCAATATCGGGTCGAGTGATGGTCAAGTAGACGAGAGCACCAACAAGAGCCCGATAACGAGTGGGATCAGTCAAAAGCTCACCATCAGATGAGGAGAGACGGTGATGTAATTCAATGGGAGTGGAAGCAGTGCGAATATCGGTGATGTCAGCTCGTCGAAAAATGTCAGAGATGTATTTCTGCTGAGATAACAAATAACCGCGACGAGAATAAGCAATCTCAAGACCTAGAAAGTAACGAAGGGGACCAAGATCTTTCATCTGAAACTCGGTGTGTAACTGCTGTTTCAGAGAAATAATAGTCTCGGCATCATCACCAGAAATAACCATATCGTCAACATATAAAAGAAGAATAGTGAGACCACGAGGAGTCTGACGAGTGAAGAGAGCGTAATCATGAGAGCTCTCTGTGAAACCAAGAGCAAGAATCACACTGCGAAAACGCTCAAACCAGGCGCGAGGAGCCTGTTTGAGCCCATAAATAGCTCGACGAAGATGACACACATGCTGAGGAGGATGTGAGAAACCGTGAGGAGGAGTCATATAAAACCTCCTCGTAAAAGATCTCCATGTAAGAAAGCATTGGTCACATCTAATCGATAGAGCGGCTACCCGACGTGTTGCAGACAATGAGCAAGAAGAAGACGAGCAAGTAGTCAACTTGGCTACGTGAGCAAAGGTCTCGTCATAATCAATGCCATACTCTTGAGTAAAACCACGAGCAACAAGACGAGCCTTATAGCGCTCAATAGTGCCATCGCTGGGTCTTAATCCTATAGATCCACCGACAACCGATGGGGAGTAACACCGTGAAGGAAGAGGAACGAGATCCCGTGTATGCATACGCTCAAGAGCCCCAAGTTCCTCTCGCATAGCCTCGCGCTAATGGGGATGTTGGGCGGCCTCACGATATGACGTGGCTCATGATAAGTGTGAACGGCAGCAAGAAAAGTCTGAAAATGTGGAGAGTAAGTAGAAGAAAGAGAAAGAGCATACCGAGCTGGAGGATGACGAACACGGTCTGGGTAACGACGAGGGATAGCAGGAGCATCTTCAGGGGAGGTGGGACTGGAGGAGGAGACGGGAGAAACACCTGAAGTATCAACATTTGCTGGGAGATGGGTAGAAGAAGGAGGAGAAATGCCAGAAGAAATGGTGGGTGAAGTTGTGGAGGCGGCAGGAATGTCAGAGAAGTCGGGTAGAATAACTAAAGGTTTGGGAGTAGGAAAAGAAGAGGAAGTCCTAAGAAAAGAAAGATCTGGAGGAGGAGAGGTAAAGAAAGTGGTATCTTCAAGAAAGGTAACATGACGAGAAATACGAAGACGACGAGAGGTAGGATCATAGCAGCGATAACCCTTGTGTTCAGAGCTGTATCCAAGAAAAATACACATCGCAGAACGCAGAGAGAGCTTAGTTCGCTCAGTGGAAGGCAGAAGTACAAAGCAAACACAACCAAATGTGCGAAGATGACCATAAGATGGGGAACAAGAGAACAACCGCTCATAAGGAGTAACACCAGAAAGAGTGGAGGAAGGTGTTCTATTAATAAGATAGATGGATGTAAGAATAGCTTCAGCCCAAAATTGTTGAGGAACAGAGGAGGCGAAAAGAAGGGCACGAGTAGTCTCAAGTATATGGCGATGCTTACGCTCAGCAACACCATTCTGAGCAGGTGTGTAAGGACAGGACTGCTGAGAAAGGGTGCCATGAGAGGAAAGTAAGGCACGGAAAGATGTAGAGAGATATTCTTGAGCTCCATCAGTGCGAAGGACCTTGATTCGTTTATCGAATTGAGTATGGACCATTTGTGTGAATTGAGAATAAATGGTGTAGACTTCAGAACGAGATCGCATTAGGTAGAGCCAGGTATATCTAGAAAAGTCATCAATGAAGCTTATGTAATAAGAGAATCCAGTGAGAGAAGAGGAAGGAGCAGGACCCCAAACATCAGAATGTACTAGATCAAAAGTGGAGTTGGAAAAGGAGTCACTAGATGGAAAAGGAAGAGCCGAATGTTTAGCAAACTTACAACCCATACAAGAAGATAATGAGCCAGAAGAGACAGAACCAAGACACCCTGAACTAGTTAATAGTTTCAGGCGAGCATTAGATACATGTCCTAATCGAGCATGCCAACGATCTAATGAACAAACAGAAGCAACAATAGCAGGAGTACATATGGAAGGAGAGGTAGATATAGGTAGATGGAGAGACTCAAGGTGATAAAGCCCGCCAACTCTACGCCCGGTCCCAATCCTCTGACCTGTAAGATGGTCCTGCACAGAACAGGCAGAAGAAGAGAAGGTAACAGTCAAACCATGATCTGTAAGCTGACTGACAGAAATAAGATTTAAAGCTAAACCAGGAACATGGTGAACTGAGGGAATAGTAAATGAAGAAGACTGAAGATGACCGGACTGCGTGACAGGAAGAAGACTTCCGTCAGCAGTACGAACACTCGAAACAGGGTGAGTACTAGAATGATGAACTAAGGTAGTAGCATCCGCAGTCATATGGTGAGTAGCACCAGAGTCTAAAATCCATAAGGAGGAAGACATACCAGAGGCAGCAGACATAACAGAGGAAGAGCTGGATTGCATGGCACGCTGCATGGCATGTAGTTGCTCTGTAAGCTTAGCAACCTGAGAAGCAATATCCCCGTAAGAATCGGGAGTCAAGGCCCTCGACAGAGCAGGCATGAGGTGAAGAAGGAACTCCAAAAAGACCGCTGAGGCGGACGATGCCGTGGATGCCGCCGCTGCCGCTGGCAAGCTTTGACATCGAGTCTTTGTATGGCCTTGTCGCTTGCAGTAACGGCAAAAAGGAGAGGATCCAGGAGAGGACAACGGAGCACTGGGAGTAAAGGTCCGAGAAGAGCGCGAAGATGTCGCAGCCAAGACTGTATCTGAGAGCCGTGGACGTAGATGATGAGAGTGCATGTAGCCTTGTCTCCTCACCATAACACTCGCGCACAACATCATCAAAGGAGGGAATTGGGTCTCGATTAAGTAATTGGGTCGCGAACAGTGCTCATAGTCGGACGCGAGACGCATCAGAAACTCAAAGGTTCGCTGTGTCTGGCGAGACTGAATGCGAGCCTTACAACACTTGCACGCCAAACAAGTGGAAGGCTCTAAAGAGTCAAGTTGTCTCCACAATGATCGCACTCAGAACATATTCCCCTGCATGCAGCGCTCCCGCTGCTGAACATAGGTGAGATCCTGTAAAATAGCATACTGGCGAGCAGAGCTGGACTGCTCAAACATATGACGCAGATGGGTCCACATAGCTAGGGCGCTGAAGATGCCCACTTTCCATGCGAATATCAACCTCGCATGATCGACGGATGATAGTATATCGTGCGATCGATCGCGGTAACCCATGAAGCAAAATGTACTCGCCGACTTTTTTTAGGAGGGGAGAGGTATCATCCACACGTCCAAATAACTCAGATCCAAGTAGAACGATACGTAGAAGTAGTGCATCATTCTTTATAATCGGAGCTATTTAGCTGACATCCACCGACTAAGAAAAATTTCGAGTAGTAGAAGCCATGTGGGCAGGTTTTTCGGTTTTTAGTAAACAACTATTAGTGAAATAACATCACATGAATGAGATAACATCACATGCAAACAAAATAAAAAATAAAATAATAATAATAATAATAACATCACATGCAAGCTTGTCTCCCATTATGTTTGGTCGGCCCAATTAGTGGAATGTCACCATCTTGTGAATAGGAACATCCACTATCATCACATGCAAAACAATGAATGCCATCAAGCTTGTTGACCAAATGAAGAAAGTTGCGATCATGCTGGCCAGCGGAAGGGACGATCGGCTTGTACGTGGATCTCAGTGGAAGCCTCGCCGATGAAGACTCTCTGATGTCCGAAACCACGGTGCTAGATGAACGGTAGGGATGGCCGGACTGCACAAGAGAAACTGAAGACGAGAAGAGTAAGAATGGTCGTCTGCAACGTGTATGATGGCGATGATGAGAAGGTACACGAGGACCGGAAGCAAGGAGCTGAAGAACTTGGAGGCGGTGGTCGGGACCAGGACAATGGCTCACAAGGCGTCAATGGCGGCAGTGGTGGATGATCAACGAGGAAGTGAGGATCGCTGGCCGATCAACGTTGGCGGAGCCAAACTCAGAAGAGATCCGGCCGAGGAGAAGAGACCCGGGAATGATGAGAACAAATCAGACTCTCAAAAGTCCAGCGAAGTGGACTCCGACCCGGCGGAAAAAAAAAAAAATTACCCAAAGAACATCTCTGATACCATGTTAGATGTTGATAAGAATGGGCATCATTTCATTAGGGCAAGAGGCCAATAAATAGATACAATGTGTATAAATACAGAAGTAGTTAGTATGTATAAACAGTAAGATACAAAGTATAGTATAAGTATATACTAGTCCTCTAACAAGAACTTCACTAATTTTTGGTTTTGCATGTGTTGTTGTTCATACATCTATTTATAATATTCTTTCAATCTCTTCCAGCTCGTTTTCAAACATATATATATATATATATATGATACTCTCTCTCGCTCTTATAACAACATATAAATATATATATATACAATTTAAAACTCAATGATGAAAAATACGATTGTTTTGTATATTATAGGGTACGTATGCACTATATATATATATATATGTATTTCTTGGGGTTTTTATCTCTATACTTAGATGACAATAGATGCATGCATGATATCTTTGAAAAACAATATAATATATAAAAATTGTCAAGAAAAAAGGGAATATATAATTCTAGAATAAATGAAGATATGATTCTCTCCCTCTCTCTCTCTCTCTCTCTCTCTCTAGATAAATATATATAAATGAGAAATGAAGAAAGTTACATGCACAAAATAATGTTGGAATATATTAGTAGAACTTGAGCTTCATTATCTTATATATGCTCTTGTTCATGCATCCATTACTACTCAAATTAATCTCTTCCAGCTCATTTCCAAAGATATGTTGACACTCATGCCATCCCTCTCTCTCTCTCTTTCTCTATCTCTCTTGACATTGTTTACAATATATATATATATATATATCTGATTAATTACTTGCTAGAGATTTCATATTGCGCCCATTTATTTCTACAAATCCTCCTCGGCCAGCTCATTTGGATGGAAATGATGCCTCTATTTCTCTTCCTATATGTATATATATATATATATATATATTAGAGGACCACAAAGAGGCTAATTAACGTTGAGCTGCATGAACACTTATAACCTTGGGGAGGTGGCAGTTGAGTGAATAGCTTTCAAATTAAAGAGTAATGGCATGGTCATCACTTGGTCTAACCATATCAACATTTCATTATTAAATGTTATTTGGTCCACACTGTACATGCGTGTGTGTGTGTGTGTGCGCGCGTGTGTGGGTGTCCTGATTCTAAGGATCACATATATATATATATATATATATAATTAAGCATGGCTGAGTTGCACGTTTGATATCTGTTTAGGATATATACATGCATGAACATGTGGTTCATGTACTTCCTTGCTATGACTTCAGATCTTCAATTAAACAGTGATATTTAACTACCCAGTTGCTTGGTTATTAATTTCATTCTAATCTCAAAGGATATATTCAAGAAATTAATTTGTAGGAGTTAATTAATGCATCATTACTTATAATTTGGACACTAATTTGATTTGCCTGACATATATTAATGTCGTTCCCCTCCGTGGTGTTTTTTTCACCGTGAATTGCTCACGTCTCCCTCTTTTGTGACTCAACTCTCCTTCGTCTTTTTACATTTTATATGTGATATTTTATCTATGATGATATGTCTTTTTATTTTCTTTTATGTGTATCATTCTCTGTAATTCTCTTTTGTTATAATGAATTCATGTTTTATTCACTTTTTCAATATATATATTAATGAAAATTAAAAATAATGGACACTAATGTGCGCTTAATTAAATTAGACAATCATGCTTGTTATACTAAACAAATAAAAACTCTTATTTGTCTCTTCAATATATATATATATATATATGAGAAGGAAAACCAGCTAGATTATACTCCAAAATCAAATTAAAATACCTTTAAATTTTTAATTAATAATAACCAGCTCTTTGAAAGTTTTCAACAGTGTATTGGTTAACTAGCCCAAAATTAACCAAATATGTTTAAAGTTTAGATAAGTTAGACACTAATTAACATGATCAATCACCATATATACATCCAATACAAAGTTTTGAGATGGTACAAGTTTCCTTCTTTAATATTCTTCATAAGATAAGATTAATCATCATGTTAATATATATAAGTCTCACTGTCCATATCACATAATATTATAAAATAAAAAAAAACTTGATAATGATTAATATTAAATAAGAATAATAAGAACATGAAGTTGATGTAACACTTCTCAAATATAGATCAAAGGTGAGTGTTTGAGATATTTCCACAATTGTTTTTAACTTTAAAAAATAATAATAAGAGAATGGATTCATGTGAAATCATGTCAATGAGAACACGTGTGCTGTCATTTCAAGATCCTTTTCAGCCATTAATGGAGAAGAAAGGAGTGGTGAGATGGAATATGGCTTCATGAACAGTGGAAATTAACCCCCAAAATAATGTTGAAATGAAATATATATTTTAGATAAAGTATATTTATTAATTAGTAGATGAAATTAAGGCATTGTCATTTCATTTGTCAACATGACTCCTTTTGCCTTTGAATGAATGTATGCATGAAAATTTATATAAAATAAAATGAAATCAATAAATTCTTGAGCCCATTATGCTTTGTCTCATGTGTCTTGTGCTTTGCCTTCTTCAAATATCCAACATCATCTCACTTTGGATTCCCTTCAAATATGGTCTCCTTGTCTTCTTAATTTCATGTTCTTTTGGAAATTAGGTTGCATGCGTATGTTATTTAACTTATGTTTTATTAATACTGAAATTTGAAAGATAAACCATACAAGCTATACTCAATGTTTTTCATAGCGTAACATGTTCCTACTTAATAGTTATTATCTATCTCTACTGAAATCAGTATTTTTTTAACTATTATTTTAATTTTATAATTTTTTTAATAAAGTGGATAAATCATAATTTTATTTAAAAAATTGAAAAAAAAACATTATTTTTAATTTTTTTTAATTATATAACCACTTTTATTTTTTCAACAAAATTATAATTTATTCACTTATATATATAACACAAATTATTTGTTTATTTTAGGTAAAAAAAAAACATGATTATTTGTCTAATAAAAATATATATCTTTAAATATTGAAATAAAATTTGAAGTATTAAGAACACACGTGTGAAAGATTGGTGTCATGCAATACCAAGACATTATTGATAGAACATTGATATATCATTCAACTATTTTTCTCAAAGACAAGATCCAACATGATCTCTCAATGTTTTAATAATGCATTTATATTGCCCTTTTTTATTGTTGAGTTGATGAGGTCCACAACTCCTTTTTTTTTTCTTTTTTTCTTTTTTTTTCAAAACTAATAATTCATATTAATGTGCAAGTTTGAAAAATAAGATCAAGTCCTAATTAGAAACCTTTAATTAAATTTTGAAATTATTATAATATGAAAACTAATGAAGAATATGCTTGATTATAATTACCTTGCATGTATCTGTGTGTGTGATGTCATTTCAATATCCTTCTTTTTTCCTACATGTTTTGAATGTTTTTAAAGTTAAATTATGAGAACATTCACCATAAATCATAAGTCAATTATATTAATTATTACCTGGTTTATTTGTCAAACAAGATTGTTGACCATTGATTGGAAGACTTGCAATTCTCATGATTCTCATGAAAAATTTAAACAGACTCTTATATTTCTAGAAACTTATCCATTGACAAGTCAAAGTTTTAAAAATTAAAAAAAAAATTAGAACATTATTATTATCTTAGTAAATTTCAAGTAAAACTTAAACATAACAAGCAAACAAGAATTTTTTTTTCATATCATTTTTTTAATAGTTAATTTCAAGCCATTCATTTAGATGAGTTGTATAGCGTGTGAAGTAGGGAAACTCAAGTTCATGTAGACACTCTTATAAATTAATGTTTCTTATAAATTAATCTTGAATTAATATAACTATAATATATACATACAAATGGTTCAAATACTAAATAAGTTTGAATGTTGATTTAATCAAAATTGCGTCTTATTCAACTTTAACTTATTATTAATTAGTGATACTTGTTTAGAGTAACATAGATTTAAAAGACATTACTATTAATGTTTATATGAAACTAAACAGACATCAAATAAATGATAAATCAAAAACATTTGAAAACTAGCACCAAAAAAGGTCTAAGGTCTTCTGTTAAGATGCACAAGGAAACAGAGAAGAAAATTCCAATTAAACTTCCCTTGTCCTTAATCAATAGAACCAAACAAAGAAAGAACATTCAAGATCAATTTAAGGCTGCTCTGCTCATTCAATGAACCACAAAACAAACTTGTCTTAAAGTCTGTAGCACCAACAAAGACTTTTCAAATGCAAGCAAAGACTTAAAAATAATCCAGTTTTCTTTCTTCATCACATGCCTAACATTTCTTTGATCTAATCCAAACACATCATCTGATACAATAAAAATCCTATAAATAGATCTTCATCACCAACAAACAAAGACACAGACACAAACACAAACACAAGTAGCAGCAGCAGCAATGGAGATGAGTAAGAAGATGGTAGTTGTTTCAGTGATGGTTATGGTTGTGGTGTTTGGGTTGTTGGATGATGGTGTGAAAGCACAACAAGCAAGCAATGTGAGAGCCACATATCACTACTACAATCCATCACAGAACAACTGGGATTTGAATGCTGTGAGTGCATATTGTGCAACATGGGATGCTGACAAGTCTCTAGCTTGGAGGCAGAAGTATGGATGGACTGCTTTTTGTGGCCCTTCAGGGCCTACAGGTCAGGCTGCTTGTGGAAAGTGTTTGTTGGTAAGTACATATATATATATATATATATATATACATACACACTCTATGATAAACTATTTGTAATGATTGCATACATATATATATATATAGTAGAGATGACATTGAATGCTTTTGTTGTTGATACAGGTGACTAATACTAAAACTAATGCTCAAGTAACAGTGAGAATAGTGGACCAGTGTTCTAATGGAGGCCTGGACTTAGATTGGAGTGTGTTTCAGCAGATTGACACTGATGGTAGTGGTTATGCTCAAGGTCATCTGATTGTCAACTATCAGTTTGTGGATTGTGGAGATAACTAGCTTTATCTATCTACTTATCTATGTATGAATAACAAGGGTGTTACTGTTATCTCCATCATACAGAGCTAATGGAGGACAATAATGATGTATGCTTGTATCTGGGCTTCAAATAAATGATAAAGATATTATCTGAATATAGAGGTTTATATCAACCAACAAAACTTGTGATAATATTTTCACATGAAAATGTTTATTGACATAAAACAAAAAGAAAAAAGTACAAATGAGTAGCAATTTATTATCTATCCCCTTGCAACCATCTTGATGTATTCTTTTTTTCATGTTCAAAGGAGAAAGATTAGTAATATAACAGGGGGAGAGGGTGAACAAAACCCTTTGCTACTTGCTACATCTCATGTCTCAACATTGACAATCAGAATAACACAGTTTATAGTATCAGGATATCAGGCACAAGGTAATGGACATTGTTACTTGCTGACAATTTGAAGGGTTTGTTACATAAAACAAACGAGATCTTCGGTGTATAGAGAGGTTGGTTTTTTTATCTATCGAGATGTAAACTGCATTGAGTTAGCCTGGGTCTCTTTTGCTTGCTGTCATCAGAAGGCTGGAAGAAGCAAAAGAAGATGATGAATAACATGGTCATCATAGAAATGGAATATCAAATCAGAGTATGCAAATTCCACCCACCTGTTGTTGAATGAATTTGGGTGCCTGAACCCTCTTGGATCCATCAGCCAGCCTTTTGGAAGGGAGTTGGTTTTCCTTTGTGTTTAATTTATTGAAAACCTACACAACCATAAATTTAAACAGTATGAAGGAAAAATAACCATTATATATATATATATATATTCATTAATGTGTCAAGATATTGAAGCAAAAGAGCAGCTTGCAAATCAAATGGTTCAACAAGAAAAGACCAAATCTAGATGATGAAACAGGAAGTCAACCATTATCAGAAGCTTTTTTATCATCAAACAATCTTTGCCTTCTTTTAAATTGCTATTCTAAGTGGAACTGCTGTCATACAATATTATGTGCTACACTTGCAGATATATAACCAAATGGTGGCTTCTGTTGATCACTTCTATTGGACACTCAATGAAGAGGAATTCCTTTACATAAAATAGCCATTCCATTGTAGGCATGCATACCACAATAAGCTATTTTGATTTGATAACTTGACTAAGTAGGTATACATGTTTCTCAGAAGTAGCTTTCTGAAATGGCTAGTGCCAAGGTGCCAGGTCTTGCCTCGACTTTAGTGTCTTATTTATCAGGAATGTGAAAATGGGGAGCTAGATTTATCACTAAAAAAATAGCCATTTACCTGATTTCTTTTTTATAATGCACAACTAGTTATCAACATCAGCAACATATATTGAACAACATTTGTGCTAAGTAGCTCATATGTTATCATCTTTAATCAGTATGAGAACCATCAATAATGACATTCTATAATTTATATTAAGGTTCTTGCTCCGTGAACCTTGGTGTCTTGCCTTAATGACCATTGATAAGTCATTTTGATCCAGCAGGTAGCTTATTTCTAATCATAATTACATACTAGACTTGCATCTAAATACCTACACTTTAAAATCATAATCATAATGATTTTAGCTTAGTAATCTCATCATTGTCAAGATAGCTTAATTTTTTTTATGGTATCCCTAAACCAGCCAATATTTGGCTTTCTTTCAACTTGACTGCAAAACTAAGTTCCCAACAACAACAACAACAACAACAACATTACCTGATCTTCAATGGCTTCAATCAATGAATCTTGACAGCCTGAAGCGTGAATATTCTCCAAATTAGGGCACTGAAGCAACAACCTCTCTGGAGAGCAAAACCAGGTGGATCAGTACACAAGGCTGTGAAAATTAACCAAAATTAAATATCCAAACAGAAACAGCAAGACACACCTGGATGTAAGTTTGTGCAGGAATTTAGATTCAGATCATTTAGTTCTGGGCAGTTGAGATAAAGGGCCTGAAAAGAATAGCACTAAATCAGAAATCTAATAGGCAGGTAGTCCCAAATGAATTAACTTGTTTAAGTAGAGATATACATCTAAACCCGAACAACCCCATAAACTAAGTTTCTTCAACCGGCCATGTTTAATGATTAGTTTCTGATAAATAGGATGGGTCCTCGAATTGGACTTCTGGCCCCACTGATTTTCTTCAATTTCAGTGATGTCTTCAAGATCATCATTTCGAGAACTAAAATCACATAAGCTCATTCCACAGTCAATAAGCTGAAGGTATGGCAATTGGGCTGTGGCAAATTGGATTCCACCTAAGGAGATCACAATGCACACATTAAATTCACAGTGAAGCACTATAGGAAAGAGCACTTTGAAAGGCAAAAAACAAGTGCTTACTTGAGGTAATATTAGGGCATAGAGCGAGGAGGAGCCTAGACAGAGTCTGCGGAAATGCATTGCATATCATTCCAATGCCATTGTCACTGATGCTGGATCTGCAGTCAGAATTAATCAAACATCAAACACCCAAAACTTAAATCAGAGTGATGCCTCATGCATTACTTGCATCCCCCTAAGGCAGAAGACGTACCCACTCAGATCAAGCATCTCGATGTTAGCATAACAAGAAACAATTGCCGCAACAGATGAATCCGTGATTTTTGAACCAAGAACCAGTGAGAGCATACGCAAACCCCTGAAAGAAAATCAACAGCTGTATTGATAAGTTGATATCTCCAAAATTATTCCAAGGTTATAGTGGTTTGATTTCACAAGACTGCTCCTTCAGTGCTGTTCAACAGCATCCAAATTACCAACTTAAGAATGATAACTGACAACATTAACATGCTAACCATCACAATTCTTATCTCAAAAGAACGCAAAGCAATTGGCGTACCTCAGATCAACACTTGTTAGTGCAAGCACAGCTTCATTAGATAGTTTAATTGATGCAACATGCAAGTTTCTTAACCTTGGGCAGGTTCTTCCAAGAGAATCCATCATGGAAATAAAATCTGTAGAATCATTTTCCTGCCGGGTAAAATCAAGTGACAGCTCTTTCAAAATAGGACAGTTTATGACCTACATAGACAAGCATATAGGAAAAAAACCAATCAATGTACCAGAATTAAAATATAAGCAGCATCCCAAAAATAAAATTAAAAAAGACAGAAATATTGAAAGATTCAGAGTATTCACCATCTTTGACATGCAATATAAATCTGAAAGCCAAAGGATAGACAAGCTTGAAGAGGAAAGATTGAGAGAGCCAAGATTGGTGCAACCTTCAACTTTTAGACTTGTAAGGCAGCGTTTATCAGCAACAAATCGACCTAACTCATCCCTGAGACATGTGATATATATATCAGTTTAATTGTTACAACTTACAAAAGCAAGTTTAGGAAGGTGAAAAACTGTGAAAGTAGGAAACTAAAACCAGCCACAAAGAAAGTTTCCCAATGTTACTAAATGCAAGAAACAATTGAAAAGAATAAAAGATCCCATCATAGATGGTGAAATGGCTTAAAGCTAATCAAAAGAACTAGTTTCTACACCTTCATAACAAGATGGCTCCCGTGCCTCAAACAACATTATAGAAGGATGCTAAGCTTGACACCAAAGATCAATAATGGTGATTATCAAGTAATGTAATTTGAATAAATTTCTCAATTGTAAAACATAATCATGTTCAGATATGCAGAAATAAATCTTGGAGCATGTCTTTTTAAAGAAAATGTATCTCTGAATCTTAACAGCAGAAAAAGTCACAGATCCATCCGGCAGATAAAATGCCAGCTACATTCTAGTTCAAGGATAAGCCATGAGAATAAAAAGTCAATTTACCCAGTCATCCAATTAGCCGCAGTGCCAGCAGTGCTGATCTCAAAAGCTTCTAAATTGGGGCATGAAAATGCAACGCAGGCTAAAAGTGTTGCATCAACATCACTGCACCAGAGAAAGAGGATCCAATTATCAGACATCCCTGCTAAACTTTGAATGTATTATATACTGAGGAAAAACAAAACAAAACAAAACTTGCCCTTTATTAGTTGATTGAATCAGCATTATCATCCTGCCTTATCTAAATTCAACAAACAAATATTTAACATAAATGCTCAACAAGTTAACTATATCAAAATGCAGTACTATCACTGATTTGTTATTCGGCCTCAAAAGATAAACTGAAAGCAGCAGCTGCTGCTGCAGCAACATCAAGGCAAGATAAATGTAAAAGGCAATCTTAGCAGAATTTCAAATCAAGAATCTCTACTCTAAGAAACATTAAGTCTTAATTTTGAATATAATCCATCTATTCCTTCAAGTATGCACACATTCTTTGGACCAAATATAAATTGCAGCATGAACACGGAAGAACCAATGGACCAAAAGTATATCTAATCCAAAGCTTATGTCATATTGGATAAAGCTATTAGATCGAAAAAATACTTATGCCTGATCCATGCACATGATGAATAATCAGGAGGCTCGCATATTTCGGGGCATTCACAAAAAGGATAATAGACAAATAGTTGTGCAAGGAAATCACTTTTCAAATGCCCTTAAACCCCAAATTTATGAAATAAATTTGGGGGAATTTTACAAGGACATTGATGGAACAACATTGCTTTGAGATATAAGATCACTGACCAAACATTCCCACGCCCCGGATCTTCAGAAAAGAAAGAGAATCCAGGTGCCAAATGAGACATTTGCAATAAAAAGAAAAAAAAAACAAAACAATTAATAAAATCAGCAAATTTTTCCATCAAAAGAAATTAGCAAGCAATTCTTGCTATCAAAAACGACCGTCTTGGTTTTCTGAGCCAAGATCTGAAAATTATATGCACGAGTACATAAAACCAAGTGCATCTTTCAGCTGAAAACTGCATTTACTAAATGCAAGCTCGGATCAAGAACTTAAACTGACTAGAAAACTCTTCGTTTTAAAGTATTTCATCGAATTCTTAGTAAAAACTCGGTTTTGTTTATCAGGACAGTCAGATCTGTTACTGAGCTTCTCCATCTTCGAGTAAATAAAAATAAAAAATAAAAACCCAACCTTTCCAATGTAAGGACGAGTTTTGTGAGACCAGAGCACTTAGGAAGCAACGATCCAACAAATCCGATCTGTGATCGGGGAGAAACCCTAAGCCTAAGCTCCTCCGCTGAGCGCCAAACCCTGCGGACGCACTCCTTCCATCCCCGGCACACAGCCGACGCCCCTATGAGTTCCTTGAGCGGTAGCCTCCGCAACACCTCAACCAAACATCTCCCAGGCAACGGCACCAGCATTCCCCACTCATCCTCCTCCTCCACCTCCTCCCCTTTCACGCCCACCGTCTCCGCGACCTCCTCCGGCAGATCATCATAGGATAAAGCACGCCGTAAGCGAGAATCCGATCTCGGGGGCGGTGCATCGGAGGAGCATACATGGCCCTTTTTGGGAAGCCCACAGCGGCCACAGTTATAGCTGCCGCGTTTCTTGGGAACAGCACACTTGGGCTGCGGCAGCGGAGGGGCTGAGCCTTTGGCTGGCTGGCGGAGCATTGGGGCAGAGAGGATCGGAGTCGGGGCTAGGGTTTCTAGAGATCGATGGATCGATCGATCGAGAGGGGAAGAGAAAGATGGAGATTTGGGGATGAAATAAAAGGTGGGAAACGAGGGCGGGCGCGGGAGATTCGATTTTATTTCGCGCCAAATTTACGTGAGGCACGTGCGTTAGATCTGAAGACCCGCGAGAGCAGGAGATGGGATTGGGCCTGGACGCAGAGTGAGACACGATGATCTTTGAGATTCGTGCCTTGATGTTAGTTGTAGATGATGATCATCAGTGATGGACGGTGATGAGAGTGAATCTTAAAGTGGTTTTTTTTTTAAAAAAAAAAAAGTAGAATAAAGTTTAGATATGTATTATAGCTATAATTTTATATATTTGATAGCCATTAAAAAAAATACGCATAATAATCGAGCTATTAAAACACTTGGCTTTTCTGCAAGAAATCAAAGATTTGACTCAATTTGAATAAATGATTGAGACGTAAATAAAATGTGTGCGGTGACTTATCCACATTATCAAAAAAATAAAAAATCTTTTAAGAAATCATTAAAAATAGTTTTAAGTTGAGATTTTTTTGTCTCTCTCATTATTTAATCATTTTACAAATACTTGTTCTATTTTGTTTTGTTAGATTTCGTTATAGTTTTGTTCCAATTCACCAATCTAGCTCTTTTTCTTGTTTTGCTTTTCTATATTAGTTTTTTATTTTTATTAACTTCTTTGTCAGGTATTGTTAAGGAAAAAAAAATGATAAATCCTCAAAAAATCTCTTAATTTCTCATCAAACACTGATGTATGTGTTCTTCATGAATGAACCATTGGTCGCTAAGGTGCCACATGCAATATGGTAATTTATAATTTTTTTATTCGTTATTATTTTAGCAAGGTCTATTTGCATTGAACACTGTATCTATATTTCTCTCGTATATATTTTATTTCTTATGTTATTTTCGTATGTACTCATTTATTTTCAATAGACCTTTTTATTTTAAAAAATAATAATATGCAAATATAATATCATCCTTATTAAACAGGATGATGGATATATTTATTTGCTTATTTAATTTTTAATAAAAATAGATAAATCACAGTTTATTAAGTAGAATGGCAAACGCAAGATGAATGTAATTTGGTATGACAGTAAAACTCAATGGTGTTTTGTATTAATTTATTTATTTTTAATAAAAGTGGATCCGAAACCCGCAAACGACTCCATTCGGATTCGGATCCTAATTTCAACAACGATTCGCCCGCTTCGCTTTGCTCCCGCGCTGATGCTTCTTCATCCTCCCTTGCCGCCCCCGCCGCCAAGAAACCCTAGAAATCAATTCCATCTTCAACGAAGCATCCATTTTCCGGTAATCTCATCTTCCATTAATGGATGCTTTCAATCCTTGCGAAATTTGTCTATTTTTTCTTGAATTTTGTTGGTAATTTTTTTTTTTTTTTTTTTTTTTTTTTTTTTTTGGAATTCGAAAGCACTATGTTTTGCCTGAGCTTGTTGGAGCACAGCCTGCCAGTGCCTCCGCACTTGCTCAACCGTCCTCTTGCCGACGCGATCAAGGGAGAGCTTGAGAGATTGTTCTTGGACAAGGTTTGATTTTTTTTTCATTTGGAGTTGCATTCTATGTGTTTGATGTTATGTTTCAGTGATTTTTCGTCAATTTGGTTTCTGTCTTATCAGGTCATCTCGAATTTGGGGCTCTGCATCTCAGTCTATGACATTCGATCCATTGATGGTGGCTTCATTGTCCCAGGCGATGGCTCTGCAACGTATAAGGTAGTTGGTGTAATGTTGAATGTTTTGTAAGTGTTCTTGTTGATTTGGATCTGAATTCTTATCGATTGATCATCACTATGTTGTACTATTATTTGTGATTAGAACTTTTGTGTGCAGTTGGCATTTGATGGCCTTTCTTGCTGCAATGCTGTAGGGTATCTGCTCTAAAGAGCTGGCTAGTTTAGGATATTATGTTTGTGGAGTTGTTTGATTGTAGTTCTTCAATAAAAATTTGCGCACAATTTTTGATTGCCTTCTTGGTGTGATCTTGAACTCTAGTCCTTTGGCAGTGGGAGTTGTGATGAAGTGTATAGATAAGATAGGATGTTTGGGTAATCAAAATCAAGATGGCTTTACCTTCTGTCTTGACAATGCATGACTTTAGTTTGATGAAGGATTTTGCATATGCAGAAATTTGGAAAGGAATCATTGCGAAAGTTTTTTCTTCTTCTTCTTTTGGTCAATTATTTAGCTCATTATTGTCTATTACATTTATCTCCTCTTGTCCATGACATGATATTTTATGATGTGATGATGTTCAGCTATCAAGTTGAACTTTACTTTATATTCCCTTAGAAGAATACTTGAAGGAAAGCTCATTTTGTCCTTTCAAGTTTATGTACTCCTATAATTTCTTAAACATAATTTGCAAAGTAAGACTAGTGTCACCAGTATTTTGTTTTGTTTTTGATTTTATCTTTTCACTCAAAATCACTTACGCTATTTGGCAGGTCGTGTTTAGATTGGTTATGTTTCAGCCATTTGTTGGAGAGATACTCAGTGGAAAGATTGAAAGATCTGATGCTACTGGCTTACATGGTATTTATTTTATTTTATTTTTCTTCTCTTTCAATCAGGTCTTCTGCAAACTTTCTTGCATTCTGGATAAGCTAATTGTAGCACTAGGTCACTAGGCTCTCCTTGCTTTAAATATACTGCTGATTTGGATATAAAAGGAACCACCTGAATGAAGCACAAAATTTTCTGAAGATAAGCAAACAAAATTAATGGTTATCACCATTTTAACCCAAATCTGTGAGCGGAAGCAAAGTCCAATGACTGGTGCTACCTGTTCTAATAAAAAATATTGATAACAATGAATTGTTTCATAAGATTAAATTTGGAAGGAAATTCATCTAAGTAATGCTTCTTCAAGGAAAATTAGCGGTAGTAAAAAATTTATGACAATATAAATGTGAAGAGGTCCTTATATTACTTGTCAGTTCTCCTATGATCCTATCATTGCAAGTCTTCTCCTGGGCATGAAAAATTTTTAAAGGACAATGAGAAATATTTGAAATTGAAGCCAGTCCAAAGTAACAATTTTTTTTTCCTTTTTTGGAGTAGAAAATTTCAAATCATGATTATTTTAGGCAAATGACTTTAGAGACTGAAAAGCTCGGAAGATTGAGTACACTATGGTCTCATACATTTGTTTGATTCCATATTTGAGGATGCAAATCACCACGACTATGTATTGATCACCTTCAAGTTCAGCATGAAGTTGAGATGTTGATTAGTTGTCATTGCTGTGGCCTGATCCTTAGATGCTGAAGAAAGAGCATCTCCAAAGTCTTTTTGTGCAAAACCATTATAAAAATCTCAATAACTAAGATAAATCATGCATCTGAGTTTCATTTTGAAACATTATATGGAGTACTTGTTTAGTAGGTAGTTCAGTAGAGCATTTTCTTAATTGCATAATGTCCTGTTCAAATTTAACTTGTAAAGCTTCTATCTACTTGCTAACTTATGTGTTTCTCCAAATTTATTAACTCTTCCAGTTTCTCTGTGTGTGTGTTTGAGAGATGGTTGTTTGTGGCCCTTGAAATATCTAAACACAGGGGCCAGCTATCAAATTTTCTTATTTCTATCCCCTAACATCACTGTCTTCTTCGCTGCTCATCAAGTCTGTGTTCACTGTCACAAGCTCATATTTCATTTACCTGTATTGCAGTGTCTTTGGGTTTCTTTAGTGACATCTTCATCCCTGCGCATCTGATTGTACAACCTTCTGAACTGTAAGTAAATTTTTCTTGTGATAAAATATCAGGTGGTTAACAAAATTTCATATTCTCCTGTACACCACTTGTTCTTATCCAAGGTCTTCAGCTTTCATTTGTAATCGTTTTAGAATATTCCTCAGGGATGATAAAACCTTTGTCAAAGTGGTTTGTGTTTCTTAATGGTTTATATATAGTCGTGATAAAGGGGCAAATTAATGGGAATGACAGGGAAGCAGATGGCATATGGGTTTGGAAATATGATGGATCAGAATTACCGTTGGATTTGAATGAGGAGGTATTGTTTGTTACATTTTGTTCTGTATTCTGACACATTAGAAAAAACAATATAGGCCTTCAAAAATGTCGGAAATACTTACCAAAAACCTTGCTTAAAATTCATCCTTGTGCAGATACATTTTCAGGTGACAAATATCAAATATCCTTCCATTCCTGCCGAACAAGATGAGAATGCAAAGCCATTTTCCCCTATGGAGATAGTTGTAAGTTTTCCTTGCATTATTACATCAAAAATTCTTTCTTTTTGCCAATCTCTAACTTATCTGGCATCAATCGGCAGGGCACCATCAATGGGGATGGATTAGGCCTTCTTTCTTGGTGGGCAGACTAGCTACAAGCCTGTATTGCCCCCAAGCTCTCACTGTACTCATTCTTCATCTTCTGTTTTTTTTTTTTCTAATTCACTGTAAATTCATGCCAAATATTTATTACAGACCATGATACAAACTTATATTTCAATACATCATAAAGATTTCACAAGCTTTCATGTTCCATTTGCTTTTCAGCACAAGCTTAGAAACACCAGTCTGAAACAACTCAAAGTGACAGACCAGACTCCTCATCCTCCTCAAGAGTGGATGTGTACACAGTGTAAAGTGCCCATATAAGACCAAACACACCAAACAGTATCCATCCCAACAGATTGTTGCTGAGTCCCAGGCTAAGTCCAGTCCCCTCTGTGCTCATCCTCTCATCCACCAGCGCCAGCACCGGGTTCGATGCACCCATCACCGCCGCCGCCGCCAACAACGATGCACCGGTCCCGGCCCGTGCCACCTCCTTCTTCTCTGAGGAGCATCTCACTTTCCCACCTCTCATTCTCATTCCAGCCAAACCTGTATAAGAATGTAACCAATGAAGAATAATAGCACATGTATAGAAACTTATATGAATGAAGTTTCACCTAGGATTGCCGATGGAGAAGACGCGGCGGCCGCCTTAGGCACGGTAATGGTGCTTGAGATGATTGAAGTTGGAGTGGTGATGGTGGCCATGTTCTTCTTCTTCTTCTTCTTGGGAGATAGAGGAGAAGGTAAGGTGGTGTTTTTGTGCTTGTTTTGAAGGCTAGAAATGCAGGACTAGTTCATTTCATTTTATGGTGGATAGTAGATAGGGAAACTATCTGAAAGAATCAGTGGCCTTGCGCTTCCAGGGTGTCACCATTTGATACGTTGATCAATCCTCTTTCTCATGTGTCTTATCCTCATGCACCCAATTAGAGCTTTCCACGTGTACACAGCATCCTTGCAGATGTTAGACGTTAAAAGGCTTGTTATTATGGAAGTAATGCAGCACTAAATTTGAGAATTATTTAAATTTTTTATCGAAATAGTTTATCCAGTACTGAGCTAAATTTTTAAAATTTTTATTTATGTGGTATTTTCCTCTCAATTTGAAATTAATTCTGATATATTATCTTAAAATAACAAATTTTAACGTTTTACATGGTTTTTAGAATTTAGTTCAAAATCGCCTTATTATAATAAACAACTTTTCAATTTCTTTAATTCTAATGACCTTTTATTTATAATATATATATACTTATTAGTATGCATTAACAACATACAAAAATTTTAAAACAGTTTGACTATATAATTAGTTATAAAAAGAATTTACCACAAAGTTACATGATATATGTTTATAAGTAATTTTTAACGTGAATTGCATAAGAAAGATATTCGATCATAGTGTTTTATAATCACATAAATAATTTTTTTTTTGTCACAAATATAATGTATTTAATATAAATATTAGACATATAAAATAAATTTAATGCAACAAAAACATGATCATATATTAAATTAATTAAATACGCATATATATATATATATATATATATAATTGTTCATTTTACAACTAATAAACCTAATTATCACCTTAAGTAGAGTAAATCTCACCCAGGCTACTTTATATCAAAACCAATTTTAAAAACACCTTCAACCAAATACAAAATCATATAATCTAGCATTCTAAATATATCTAACTACTTAACTCTCATGTATTTTCAAATACATAATTTATAAATATATTATAACATAAAAATCAAGTGGGATGAATTTCATAAATAGTTTTAAATTTTAATGATGTTGGTAAAATTTTTCTTACTTTCTTAATTTTATTTTATGGGTGTAATGTTTAATTTTAAAGCAGAGGGAAATATATATATATATATATATTATGGTAATTAATTATTTATAGGGATAAATAATAAATTATCCTTTCTTATATTAGAATAAATTTCAAAGTTCGGGCCCCAATAAAGATCCGCCCCGTTTAGGGTCCTCCTAAAGATCCGAATCCGATAAAGACCACGAGCTCGAGATTCTATAAATAGGGCTTTTCGCTCTCGATCTCTTAGTCATCGTCCCCTTTAAAAACCCTAGTCTTTGAATCTCTCTCTCTCTCTCTCTCTCTCTCTCTCTCTCTCTCTCTCGTTCCCGCTAGATAACAACTGGAAGGAGAAGCCAGTCCTCTCCACCGAGCTCTCTTTGCAAGGTATATATGCTTGCATTGAGGATTTGAGGTGTCTTTCTGAGACATTGAGAGTGATTTCATGTATGACAAGCGAACGGGGATTTGAAACTTTGGATTTTGATTTACTGTGTTTGAGTTCTTGTTCTTATGCAATGTGTTGATCTAGATTTGTTCTTTGATGCATAGAGATTTCTTGAATAGTGAACTGAAGCTGCGAAAGGATCACATTATGTTACTTTTTTCTTGCAAGATTCTTGTAATTTGTTATTATTAATCGGTTCTTTGTAATGGATGGAGATGTTGGGATTTTATTCCAAATTATTTAATTAATTTGAGTTTTATTATCTTATTCGGAGTTCTAATTTTAGTAAAACTTTGTTTGTGTGGCCTATATATATATATATATATATATAATCATGGTTTATGCTTTGTTATAAAGTGAGTGTTTTGTTGGTGAGTGTTTATTATTTTATTAATCAGATATTATGGTTTTGACGTCTTAAATAGACTGTGAACAGAGATTTGAAAACAAAAAATTTTTCAAAAACCTTTTAATTCTAAGTTGATTCAATATTATTTTCCCCCCTAAGGTTCTCAACTGCGCATACAATTGAGAATAATTAGAGATGAGATGATTTTTCTAACGAGTTTGTTCAATGTAATTCATCAGCTTTTAGTTTTTTTTTTTTTTATGTGCATTGTTTTATTAAAAGATGAATAAACCAATCAAAATATATTAGAAAGTCGAGCATGTGCAAATGAAAATCATAATAATAAAATTGGGATATATCATATATAGCCACATGTGTATTGCTCCTTTTCTGCAGTAAAGTTTAAGTTTTTGAATTTGCTGGTTATTTTTTTTTTGGATGGAGGAATGATTTATAACTCTTTTTCATTATTTAAATTTATGAAGTTTGGTTAATGTATATATATATATAACTTTACTTGATTGGTAATTGATTTTGGTGGGAAGAAATCAGGAAGGAAGATGGCTGAACCCAGATTAGAGGCGGAGCAATCTGTGGATCTTCAGACCATGCACCCACCCGGGGTTACTGTCACCCTTCAGTGAGTGTAGTCTACGACTCCTTGAATTCCAGACTGATTTTATTTATTTGTTTTTGAAAAAAAATTAATTGCAAGCACGTTCTTTTCTTTTCTCTGATTCTGCATATTTTTACGTACCCTTGAGACTTATGGTGTTGTTTGTTTGCAGAGTAAGCAGTTATGCGTTGGTCTAATGTAGTTCTTTTCAATGCTTAACTGATTAAATGCTGTTGTTTTGTTAGGAATATAGTATCAACAAGCAACTTATGTTGTAAATTGGATCTGAAAGTTATAGCTCAACAAGCTCGCAATGCAGAGTATAATCCCAAGGTAGCAAAGTGCATTAATTTTACAGTCTTTGATGAGATTGCATAATAGTTTTTCTTTTTCTAATTAATGTTTTTTTTTAACAGAGGTTTGCTGCAGTTATCATGAGGATAAAGGAACCAAGAACAACTGCGCTTATATTTGCTTCTGGCAAAACGGTTAGTTCTCTGCATTGATTGTTTGAACAAGAGGTGGCTTGCATTGGATTTGTGAAATTATTATAAGTAGTTCATGAATTGGATATTGTCTTCTTATCAGTACACCTTCCTTCATTGCATTAGAATAATGTTTTTTAGCTGTAAATAGTTGTTTTTATACACTAGACTATAAACTCAACATCATTTATTTGTGTGCACAAGCATTGTAGATGGGAACAGTATCATTTAGAGAGAATTTATTGTTTATACTCAATATAAGAAAATTGATTTTATTCTATAATTTCATTTGCTTGTGTTTAATTTCACATCTTGATAATGTCATCTCCTCTATCAGAAATTAATCTTTTCTCTTTCTCAGGTGTGCACTGGAGCTAAGAGCCAAGAACAATCACTATTAGCATCAAGAAAGGCATGTCATTATGAGAATTAAATCATCCCTACTTTTTTGTGATTCTAATTTCTGAACATCATGCATTTTCTACCAGTATGCTCGTATTATTCAGAAGCTTGGATTTGATGTGAGTTTCAAGGTATAGCCTATTTGCATATGCTTTTACAAGAACTACATTGGCATCAAATGTTTCATTCTCCATTAAATTTTTTGAAACTTTCATTCTTAACAGGAGTTCAAGGTTCAGAATATCGTCGGCACATGTGACGTTCAGTTCCCGATTAGACTTGAAGGCCTTGCTTGTTCCCACAATCATTTCTGCAGTGTAATGTTTTTACTGTCCAAGATTTCTTTCTCTGCCATCTAATTAATGTCAATACAATAAATGCTCATCTTCATCTTCATCTTTATTTTTTTAAAATTTGCTTCCACCCAACAGTATGAACCAGAAATCTTTCCAGGCCTCATTTACAGAATGAGGGAACCAAAGACTGTGCTTCTTATCTTCGTTTCGGGCAAAGTTATACTGACAGGAAGCAAGGTGATCATCTAAATTCTAAAACACTTGCAAATTGGAATTGTCATGAACTACTTAAATTCAAATATGATGATTGTCTTCTAAATCTTCTTGAAATTTCTGTGTACATTGTCATGTTCTTAGTCAAAAGCAGACATTTTAAGAGCATTTCAGCAGATATATCCAGTCCTGTCAGAATTCAGGAAGGTTCCATTACCGCCATCAACACAACCATATACTTCTTAAAATGGTTTGATTTTCTCTTTAATTTTTTAATTTGGATTTTTTTTTGTAATTTTTTATTTTAATTTAATGCTTCTGTGATTGTTCTCTAAAAAATTGCAGGCAAAGATGGTTCTTTGAAAATGAAAACATTATTCTTGAGAGCCATGAATGAAGTTCAGCATCCTGATCTAGGTTTCAGAAATTGATGGAGTTCATCAGTCACTAATCATTTTTGTTAGAATAATTTTAGATCCTTTAATCCAATGATTCATTCTTCACGTTGCTCTATAGTGTTTGTATATTTTATACTTTGAAATGAAGAAATATCTTTTTGTGGTGCTTATGATTGGATTTTACTTCTTGCTCTTTTGAAAAGCTTGAATATATATATATATATATAAATAAATTTGAACAAATCACCCACCTCAATTGAAATGAGAGGATTTGAACTCTCTATTTTTTTTTTCATATATCTCAATTAAATATTTAGTAACAGTCAACCATTGAAAAGCCCAATGGTATGACAGGGAAGTCATGTGTTTAAATCCCTTCCCCGATAGTACTGTTCATACACTGTTTATCCGGGATTTTTATACTATTCTTATACTATACATAAACTGTATATCCGGGTTTTAGTACTTTGATACGGTTTATATTTATATAGAAAAGACGCTTGTCGTCTATTATTCAAAAAAAAATCTTTAGTAACATACATTTTTAAATAATTATCTCATTTCATGATTTCACAATAGATATTAATCTTATCTTATAGATTGTAAAATCACGGCTTTTAAAATTATAAAAATATAATTAAAAAATCTAGCTCATAAAAATCATACTAATTTTTTTTCTTTTTTTAAATAGACAAATCACTGTCACAAACTTACTGAAGAAATTATCCTATTCACTTTCTCACTTTTTCGGAGAGGGTTTCCTAAGGTTATAATTAACATATTTTAAAAAATTAAAAAAAAAATAACAGTGATATAGGAAATTTCGTATTTTTATTTTTAATTTTTTTTGGGTAACAAATCGAGGAACAATGCTTTGAAACAGTAGTATCATTCTAACTTAGATCTCCACAATCTTCGGAACTGTTGATATTCTCACCCTTTCTCCTTTAATTCTACTCTCGCTCGCTCTCTAACACCGAGCAAAAGTGGAAAAAAATAACATAGGGACAGAGGAGAGGTTTGCAAATTGCAATGGAGGAAGAGATTGAAGAATGGTGCTGCTCACTTTGATTTGGTGTTGATGAACAACAAGAATATCTTGGATTCTCTCCCTTTAATCATCTGGTAATTCAAAAATCTTTGGTTCATGCTCTAATATTCATTCTGATCAATGGCAAAAGGATCTAGTTCTGTTTTGATTGATTTACATATTCTCTTAATTCTTTTGATTCCAATTTCTCTTTTATTTTGATACCATAATAAGTTCCAATTGTTCATTAGAAGATATTAATTACTATGAAATCTTGTTTGTTGTTTCTCATTTTTGTAAAAAGAAAAATAAAAAAACATGTCCAAATGCAGAGCTTGATTGATTCACAGCAATGAATGCTCAACAGAAGAGAAGAAATGTTGATGAAAATGGAGATGCAGGAGTAGACTTTGGCCTTGTTTCATCCATCAGCAATGGAGAAGACTTGGCTCCAATTGTTCGGCATGCTTTCGAAATCGGAAAGCCGGAAAGTCTTGTTCATCAACTCAAGAATGTTGTCATCAAAAAAGAAGCTGAGATTGAAGATCTCTGCAAACTTCACTATCAAGATTTTATCCATGCAGTGGATGAGCTTCGAGGAGTTTTAGTTGATGCCGATGATCTAAAAGGCAAGCTTTCCGGCGAGAATCACCGTATTCAAGACGTCGCAAACTCTCTCCTTCTGAAGCTTGATGGTCTTCTTCAGATGTATTCAATCAAGAAGAATGTTACAATGGCAATTAGGACATTGAAGTTGTGCATTCAAGTGTTGAGTTTATGCCAAACTTGCAACAACCACATCTCAACTGGCCATTTTTATCCTGCATTGAAGAGTTTGAACTTGCTTCAAAGGGATTACATTCATAACATTCCTGTTAAGAACCTCAAGAGGGTCATTGAGCAAAGCATTCCTCAAGTGAAACTTCATATTGAGAAAAAAGTTTGCAGTGAGTTCAATGACTGGCTTGTTCACATTAGATCCACTGCTAAAGAAATCGGTCAGCTTGCTATTGCGCATGCCACTTCTTCTCGGCAGAGAGATGAAGAAATGCGGGCTCGACAAAGAGAAGCTGAAGAGCAAAGCCGGTTAGGCGTGAGCCATTGTTCGTACTCGTTGCATCTCGATCAAATCGATGATGATTCACTGGTTGAATTTGATCTCACACCTGTTTATCGTGCTTATCACATACACACTTTCCTTGGCATCGAAGACCGGTTTCGTGATTATTATTACAAGAACAGGATGATGCAGCTGAATTTGGACTTGCAGATTAGCACAGTTCAGCCATTTCTTGAATCTCATCAGCCATTCTTCGCTCAGATTGCCGGTTATTTCATCGTTGAGGATCGAGTTTATCGTACTGCTGGTGGCTTGTTATCTGATACACAGGTTGAGGCAATTTGGGAGAGTGCTGCTGCAAAAATGACAGCAATCTTAGAACATCAATTCTCTCGAATGGATACCGCAAGCCATTTGTTACTGATCAAGGACTTTGTCACATTATTAGGTTCGACACTCAAGCGATATGGATACCGAGTTACTCCATTGATGGAAGTTCTTGATAGCACTAGAGATAAATACCATGAACTTCTACTCGCTGAATGCCGAAAACAAGTAGCTGATAGTCTTGCCAATGATACATATGAGCAAATGGTAATGAGGAAAGAGTATGAATACAACATGAATGTAGTGGCATTTGAACTACAATCCTCCGATATAATGCCTCGATTTCCTTATGTCGCTCCGTTCTCTTCATCGGTCCCTGATGTTTGTCGTGTCATTCGATCTTTTATCGAGGATTCAGTTAGTTATTTGTCATATGGAGGTCAGATGAACTTGTATGAAGTGGTCAAGAAGTACTTAGACAAACTTCTGATTCAGGTATTGAATGAGGCATTGATAGATATAATTCATGGAGGCACTTTAGGGGCATCACAGGCAATGCAGGTTGCGGCGAACATTACTGCTTTCGAACATGCTTCGGATGTTTTCCTCTGCCAGGTTGCTCGGTTGTGCGGCGTTCCTGTTCGAATGGTCGAAAGGCCAAATGCCGGACTCACCGCCAAGTCTATACTAAGAGCCTCGCAAAATGGTGCATACAACTCATTGCTGATGCTAGTAAACTCAAAATTGGATGAGTTCATGCAACTGACAACAAATGTCAATTGGATTACCGACGAGCCACCGCAGAACGGTAACGAGTACATGAACCAAGTTATTATGTATTTAGACACGACGTTAACGATGGCGGAGCAGATACTGCCTTTGGAGACTCTGTACACAGTTGCAACTTGTGCCATGGAACACATTTCTGACTCAATTGTGAATGCATTTCTCAGTGACACAGTGAAGAAGTTCACTGTGAGTGCTGTTAATGGTATTAACATTGATCTGAAGTTATTAGAGATATTTGCAGATGAGAAGTTTAACACAACCAGTTTGAGTGAATTCAAGAAAGATAGGAGTTTAAGAGATTGTTTAATTGAAGCAAGGCAGTTAATTAATCTTTTGGCAAGTGATAATCCAGAGAGATACTTGAATGCAGTGATTAGAGAAAAAGATTATGGTGCATTGGATTACAAGAAAGTGGCTACAATTTGTGACAAGTTCAAGGAAGGAGCAGAAGGTTTGTTTAGCTTGACTAACAGAAATAATAAACAAACTGCTCGGAAAAAATCTCTTGATTTGCTGAAGAAAAGACTGAAGGAATACAATTAATTATCTTTTCTTTGATTTTTCTCCTTTCTGTAATCTTTTTTCTTCCTTTTTTTTTTTTATTTAAGCAAATTGAAGTTTTTGTTATTTTCTATAAATTATTATTATTTTTTGTCTTCTATAATTCTAAACTTTAACATCTACAATCAAGTTTCCGCTTACTGATAACAGAGTATAAATAAATGCGAGTTCCGATCCAACAATTAGTGTTTGATATATATATATATTACGGGGAGTTAATGCCTCCACACTCCCTCACTAAACCGATAATTTTTTACTATAGAATATCATTATGATTTATTTATTTCATTAAAACAATTGGAGTTAATCAACCTAAATATTCCTTTCTTCCTCTCATGAATGAATCTTTAGGACTACCACTTTATTGGTTGCAACAAAAGAAATGACTTTCTAACAAGAAGTTGATGAAACATTATTGGAATATCTTTTAATTTTTTTTTATAAAATGTTTATTTGAATAAATCATTGATTTATTATGCTTATTCTTTCCATCCTTTATTCTGTATTATTTGATATTTAGTTAATCAAAATCTTTTGCACTGATTTTATAACAATGATAATAATAAAGTGAAAATATAATAATAATACCATTATTCAAATTAATAAGCACATCCTCAAAGCATGGAATTGTAACACGTGATCAGCGAGTGACAAATACTTTGGCATGCATACTAAAATGCCTCATGAATCATCTCATATTTCCCAAGTGCTTTCAAATCAGTAGATAACTCAACCATATATACACACACATGGACAGGAATGGTAATCTAGAGACATCGTACAATAACTGTTAAATTATTATTTAATAATTGTTATTTTGGACAGGAATAGTAATCTAGAGACATCCTACAATAACTGTTAAATTATTATTTAATGATTGTTATTTTATTATAAATATAACTCCGAAGATGGGGTTAACATCACTAATCCTATCTTTGGGATTAGTAATAAAACAAGTTGTTAGATGGGTAATCTAATGATTACTATAGGGCCATCCCTAGATTCATTTTTTGGGATGTTTCTAAAAAATATATTATCTATTTTCTAAGTAATAAGACTTTTCTAAAGTTTCGAGTTCTATAATTCCAAGTCAAATAAACATAACATTGAGAAATGGACTCTTGTTGAGATAATGAGCCATGGGAAAGAGAAAGATGATAATTGATTGATAAGATGATTATTTTATCACCATTTATAGTATTGCTTTATTTGTTTAATTGCATTTTTTTTATAAGGTATTGACCATATTTATTTCTAAATTTTTTTTAATCCATTTCACAAATGAGTTAGGAAAAAAATAAGACTTTTAAACAAGCACACAAATATGGACATCTTATTACTCTATTTTTTAAGTTTAAATTTTAAAAATATATTTATTTATTTTTACATAAAATTAATACATCAATACACATATGATCTAATATCCTGTATTAGTTGAAATTTAAATATTACTGATAGGTAAAGACACAAATATTTTATAAGAAAAGATTCTGGTGTCAATCACCTACAATGTCATTGACAAATTATATATTATTTTATCAATTATCAACATATTCAATATTTTCAAGTCAATAATAAAAATGTGAAATGGATAATAGTACTACAACTATTAAAATATACAATGTGTTTAAACTCTCATGTAAATTTTTTAAAAAAAAATATGATGCAAAGAATATTTAAGGCGTATTAAGAAGTACAACTAACAGTATAAAAAAGGGATAAAATTAAGCAACAACGAAATAAACAAATATCACTCACCACTATTAATTTAAAATATTAATTACCAAATTTATACAATTATTTGCAAATTGTTTCTCCTGACATGAGCTAAAGGAAAAATAAGTGTGCATTAATTATTACTTATAATTAGAGCAATTATACTATATAATTGAAGTATGTAATTAAGACCATTCAAGCCTAATTAATTTTTTTTATAAATGTGTAATTATTCATGTTCATACTTATTAATTACCACCAAATTAGTACATGCTTTCACAAACACAAATTTTAAAAATCACACTTTATTTGTAGTTTCGTGGGTATAAATTTTAAAAAAAATTATTTATTTATTTATTTTCTGATTTTATTAAAATTTTCACTTAATAGTAAATTTTGGAAGTAAGACGGACAATTCTGCATATTTTGAAGGTTTACATGCAAAATAAAAATTAAAATTAAAATTAAAAAGTTAAATAAAAAAATTCTCTTTCACTCTCACATCATGAAAAGAGATAAAAGAAAGAAACTTGTTCACATTGGAAACGCGTTTCCCACCTAACCCGAATATTTCACAAACGTTTCCATTCTAAAGACCTCCATGCAGCCGTCCGATCCTCATCCGACCTAATCTCCAAGCAAATCCAACGGCCAATCACGCGTTGCACACCATCCCGCCCACCGAATAACGTACGTTACAAGAGTCCTTATCCCGAGGCACAATCTTGATTCCATTAGTACACGTTATTCCCCATGAGCACGCCAAACACGAGGCATCCTAATGATAACCGTTCAATTCACCTCGTGATCAGCATCCACTACCTTGAGATCTAATCTCAGCCCTCCATCCTCTTAACCGAAATCAGCGTACTACCTCTCTCTCCTCGGTCTCCGTGCTTTCATTTACACCCTCATAAAACTAAAACTCTCAAAGGCCCCTCCCTTCTCTGAAACCCAACAGAAAAAGCTTTGAAATTATAAAATTTTACAGGGTTAACCATGCAAAAAACCCTCTCTGTATACGATTTTCGTTTACACCCTCATAAGTAATTTCTCAAAAAAAAAATAATTTTACATTTTATAGGGTTGAATATGCAATACAAACTATATATAATCACATAAATAGATTAAAAAAAATCGAAATTATATTTATATCTCCCCTTTCTTCTTCTCGTTCTCGTCCGAATCCCTCGCGTTCCTCGCTTCCCTCGCCGACCTTCGACTCCAATTCCATCCCCAAACTCTCCGATCTCTCGCTATCCAGCTCCATAGACGAATTCCAGGTGATCACAGCGCCCGGAGCTAGGGAGAGCCGGTACGGCATGCAGCGGGGGCGGCGAGGAGGACCAGTAACAAGGGAGGCAGCTGCGGCTGCAGCGGCGGCGGCCGCGGCGAGGGAAACACCGCCGCAGGTGGTGAAGGTGAAGAGAGAAGTGGTGGCGGGGTGTATGACGTGCCCGGTTTGTCACAAGCTTCTATCCGAGGCTACCACCATCTCTGAGTGTCTTCATACTTGTGAGTCCTCGAGTCTTAGTTGGCCGATCGAGATTTCTGGTGTTTTGGGGGGTTTTTTAGTCGGTGGTGGTCGTGTGGATGGGTGGTACACGTTGGAATTTGATAGCTTTTGCGGTTTCTCGTGATCTTTGGTTTGGTTGCTTGATTTGATTGTTGGATTGATGGTTGCTCTGCTTTTCCCTGTTTTATGGTGAGAAATTTCGATCTTGGTTTGGTTTGGGATTGCATGCGGTTTTGTTGTGCGTTTGGAACGTGGGGATGGTTTTCGCGGTGTTTCGCGGATTTTCTCGTGATCTTTGCTTGGATGATGTGTATTTCTTGTATGGTTGCTTTGCATTCTCTGTGTTTGGCTGTCCTTATGGGGATTCGGGGAGCAAGCTGAGTTTATAATGATATTGTGTTGTGTAGCTCCTTCCGATCCGGTTTCGACGTCTGAGAAAGTATTAGAACGTGGGAATTTGATGCTTTGGGAATTTCTCGTAAGCTATGGGGTCTTTGATGTGGGCAACCAGCTTGAGTTTGTTTTGTGATGCGGATTTCTTGTGTTTCTCTGTTTTATCGGATTTGAAGCTTCTTTGACTGTTGAAACTTTTCTTTCTTTTTTTGCTTTTGTGTTGCATGATAGTCGGGGGTTTCATGAGGACGTGCTCTGTTCTATTTGTTGATATAGTTTATTGAATTCCATCCCTTTGATTTGATTTAGAGTTCTTTGAGATGGTAATGGGGATGCTTTTCAGTGGTTGCATGCTTTTATGTGATCATATGCAGTGGTGGTTTGCTTTACTAAGGTGTCCTTATTTTGGTTATAACACGATGCTATGTACAGTGAATCAGGAGGAAGCTGCAACGGGGTTTTCACGTTAGGTAGTTTGTCAGATGGGTTTAGTAGTTGTATGTGGTCAAAAGCTATTGCCATTTTGAATATGCTGATTGGAGTGAGAAAACTCTATATCATTAGCTGCTTGAAGTTAAATGTATCATCAATTAGGTTCCACGACATGCAACTGATGTTGTGGTTCTGATCCTTGTTTAAACCTCATGTTGCTAATTGCTCTTATTGGTATCACAAGCTGGCAGTGCATTCAATCTGTGGAAATGTAGGTTGCATTTGCAGCTTAATTTCCTCATTTGTGTTTGTTGGTGTTGCCGTCAATGAATTTGTTTTACTGAATGTACGCCATGCTGTGTTAGCTAATGAATTGGATCATATTAATCATTTTAATCGGAAGATTTATCATGCGTGGAACTTACACGGTTAAGTGAACAGCATTAGTCATTGAGCACTTTTCTGATACTGTTTGGGGATACTGGCAAAATTTGGGACTTGGACATATCATTGGGTTTAAGGTGATTATTTGCTTGGTCCAAGGATTCCTTCTTTTAGATCTCTGTTTGCAGTTCCCCTATCCAGGGAGACATATTTTTTTTTATTCAACTGGCTGTGGTAGAAGTTTCATTTTGATGGTCAAACTAAAGTATCTGTCTTTCATGTAATTAAGGCAGTGTGTATTAATTACCTGTGCTATGAGAGCCGTATTTAGCTTCTAAGTTCCAATTCAGTGGTACTTTGATATGCAGGAAGTTTTATAGCTCTGCATTGCATGTGTCATGCAGGTTGTTTTGATGAAAACAGCTCTTTTTTCCTTTGAAGTTCCATGTTGTTGTTTCTAATTGGATCAAATGATGCTATGCCATAGTGCCAATGTACTTTATCTGAGTAGCGAATCTTTTGATTACTAAAAGGCAACCTATGACTCTTTTTTGCTTCAAAACAGTTTGCAAGAAGTGTATTTTGGAGAAATTCAATGATGAGGAGATAGACTACTGCCCAGTTTGCAAAACTGATTTAGGGTGTGCTCCAGAGGACAAGCTTAGGTAAACCTCTTGTTTTCTTTCATTATAATCTTTTGGTGTATTCCATAGATTTATGATAAGTAACTATTCTTTAATGGCTTGTTATTGACATTTGTTGTAATGTTCCTGATGAAGTAAACTTTATGCAGGCCTGACCATAGCCTACAGGACATAAGGGCAAAGATTTTCCCACCTAAAGGGAAAAAGGTCACTGCACCTGAAGTTACACCTTCAGTGCCTTCACCAGTCAGAAGAAAGGAACGATCTATATCATCATTGGTAGTTAACACACCAAGAATAGCAGCCCAGTCGACTTTGACAGGAAAAAGAACTAAAGCTGTTGTTAGAAGGGCTGCAAACTTAAGTGCACCAAGTCCTCCGATTAATGAATGCGGTAAAAAGGAGAATGATGATGATCTTATGGAGGACTTGAGCTCACCGGAGACTCTAAGCAAGATCATTCAAAACAAAAAGCAGGTAAGCAGATTGTAATCAACACTGGCATTTTACTATCAGGGCAAGATCCAAGATGCAAGTGTATTTTATACACATCGTAGCGGTTTTTGGCTTTTCTTGTTAGATAAAATTAAATAAAATTGCCTTGCTTTGATTAGTTTTATTTAAATTTTTTGCTTTGTGCAGGGTACTTCAATTGCAGAACCATCTAACCTCACATCCCATAGAGATTTGGGAAATGGTGGAGATCCCTTTTTGAATAAGGCTGAGTACTGGAAACCACTTAATTGTCTTGTTGAAGCTGCAAATAGAACAAAACCTCTTAGGTCCAGCAGCCCACAAAACCCTGTTGTTAAAGTAGAGCAAACTAATGGCCTTGATATTGATGCGCATTTGCCTAAAATAAAAGCCAGGGAGCATGCAAATAAATCTAAAGCTCAAGATGACAAGAATGGAAATGTCTCCCTTCCTCAAATTCCGCCCAAAGCTAAAAGATCAAGTGGAGCTGGTCGGAAAAGAAAGGATAATGCAACCTCAGTCCAAGCACTGATTGATGCTGCGGGTAAACGTGAAAGGAGAATAAGCCCAGTCTGGTTTTCATTGCTTGCCTCTGCAAACCAGTGAGAATTTTTACCTTCTATGCTGTTTGAAATAGTAGGGAATTGGAGTTTATACATTGTTCTCATTTTATTCTTATTTTTTTTCCAGGGAAGGAAATCCACCATTCCCTCAGATTTCTGCAAATTATTTGCGGATAAAGTGAGTACATTGCCCTAGTATCTGCTAAAGGAATGCTCTTTGTTGTGACCAAGCCTCTCTGTCCTTGTAAATTATTCAGTTTTTTCTTGTTTGGTACTCTTTCTTTCATGGTACAGTTAGCTGCAATTTGTCATCATTTCTTAATTTAGTGTGGGCACACAAGAAAGTTATAAAACAAATACTGGAAATATGAATTCTTTTCAGTCCACATCGGCACTTCAAGTTCCCAGCTGTTTCTACCACACTTGATTTTGTGTAAATTAAAAACTTGCAATTCTTTGTTCTCATCCATCCAAGGTTTCTTCAGTCTTCTCTTGCTGTGGCTTGTTTTGGCTTCTAGTAGTATCTTTTATTAACTTTTCTTTGGTAGTTAAGGCACTTAGCAAGTTCAAAAAAAATTGATGCATATTTCATATGTCCAAATCTTATAATTGATGATGACATATTGTTTCATGTAAGCATGAACATTCGGTTTTAACAAAGTGTCTGAGAAGTTTTTGATAGTTATCTTGAAGTCTGATGTGGCTGCCCCAGAAAGAGATACGGAGTATGATAATGTGTCTTCTAGCTAGTTTCTGGTTTATGGCATGTAACTGGTGCTTGATCTCCCTTTTTTCCCATTCAGACTAGGAAAATCTGGCGTATTTGTTTGCTGTTTGTTTCTCAATGATCACCATAGGCACTACCTGCAGGCTTTTTAATACTGTGTTCCACTGCAAGCACTACCCTTGCAGCTTTAATAGATGTTGACCCAGCATATTTATATACCTTGACGTATTGTATTCCCATGCTCATTATTGCCTTCTCTTGTTCATGACCAAGCTTTGTCTTCATCATCACTCATATTATTTTCTCATCAAATAATTCAACTATTATTATCTTCTGGGTATTTTTACTGCAATCTAGAATATATAGCCATATCTCAATACCTTCTCCTGTGAAGGCTGTCATGTAATATTGAAGATGTATGCATTGTTAGATGCCCTTTTAGTTTCCTGAATCCTGACCTCCTTTTCACTGAGTAATACATTTCTTGGTATCATCCATTGCTTTAAAAATACTTCTAGTCATGCCAATACTACATTTTTTTTCATGTTTCATATTTCTGACCAATGATGTAAAGATCCATTTTTGTTTAGAAGAACTTTCTATAGCATGTGTCTTATATTTTTTTTTTTTTTGGTTAGAGATGGCAACTTGCTAGCTTCTATCTTACATAAGTACCTGGCAAAGAAACTCGACCTTCAAAGTGAAGCTGAGGTGAGTTCTCAATCTTGATACAAGTTTAATTAACCCTAGTAATTGGAATATCTACTTTGGCTACTATCTTCCCCAAGAAACCTGTGCTAAGCATTTTAACTGTACCAAGGAACATGCATCATATATACTTGTTTTTCTTTTGGTTGAATTAATGTATATGTACATATATGTATATATATTTGAGTTGAACGTACCAATAACCAAGATCTCTTATCTTCTGTGTCTGTTGTTGTGAATTTGAATCTCAAAATTAATTCGAAATTTTTGCGCAATGAAATTGTAAGTATTTTGTCATGACTGCCCCTATTTGTCCACAAGGTCTAGTTTTTCAAACTTGCCGTCCATGGCCTGTCTTTTAGTAACTGCATATTGCCACGTGCCCATAACCAAGTTTAGTGCCACCCACATCGTTCGTGTGATGGGTGATCTTTGGGCATATAAGGGGTTGAACGCACCCCATCAGGCCGGTCTTTTGGGGTGTGGACTTCTGTTCTCGGTACCATGGATAATTAAAATAAAAAGAATCTCACATGAAGCATAATCCATAATTCTTGCCTTATTGATAGGATTAGTTTGTTTGTGCAATCTACTTGAATTCCAAAAAAGTGGGTTTCATCTAAATGGCAAATGGTGTGTTTGGCGTTACTTTTTCTATATAAAGCCTTCCTGCTTGGGCATCCTTTAGATGAGAGGATACACAGGGGAGAGGATATGGAAGTTTTCAGGGCATCCCATTCGCACTATTGTTTGTGTTGCATTAGCCAACATTTTCTCTAGTGCATTCAACTTCTATTTAGAGATTTTAGAGATCAAATATCTGCAGATTTAGGACTCAGACAAGATAACTGAACATCATTTTTATGATATCCACAAGAATAAGACTAAATTATGAAGAAAAGGTTGAGTTCTAGATAAGTTTAAACTATAAAACTTTACTGAAATGAGTTTCAGTATTTAGATAAGGTTTTCTATCCAATAGATACGATACTTGTAAAACAATATTTTGTAAAATCTTAATGAAAGGATAAAATATTTTAAAATTTTATATTCTCATCTAAATTGATGAACAACATTTGGTTGGCAAAAAAACAAACGTGTTGACGTGAGGTTTTAAAACAACCGATCTTATGTAGGACTTTATTCTATTGGATCCGACATTTTGTTTCTGTAGTTGTTCTATATACACACATTGATTTTTTTTTGATGATTTTAAGGTTATTTTAGTATGTTCTATAGATTTTAGGTAGTTTTGACATGGAACATGTAGATAGTGCAAAATACGACAAACTACCTTGTGTTTAGAAAGTCAAGTGTTTGAGTTGAAATTGCTTTTAACTTCAAAATACCTGTGACGCTTACATCATTTTATTGTTTCTGGAACTTCTAAGCACCAACCGTAAGTCCACCCAATTCTCTAAAAATATTGGAAGTATAGAAATTCAAAATATAACCATTCTAAAGTCAAGTTAGATTGTTATTCCAGAGATGATATGTGAAAGAATACCTTGACAGAGCTTTAATTAGCTAGTTTAAATCCCATGCTCAGTGTTCTATTTTATGTTAAGCCAACTAGAGGTTTTGTAGCTTTTCATCCTCATGCTTTCTAACTTTAGTCTGTAGGTTTATCATCACTAGGTTCATCTTATTTTCCATAGCATTGTATTAGTAAATTCTTGTACATTGATGGATAATGCTTGTTTATTATTGCAACTTTGCATCAAGTATTTATGCGTATAACTTCTGTCTTGCCCATTGCTTGGCTTGCATTTTGTATTCAAGTTTCTGAATCAACCTCACTCATTTTAAAAAAACAATGTCTCAGAATTATGCACCACTTGCTTTTGTTAAAATTGGTTTATGTTGATGTTTCCTGAACCGACAAACTAGAGTATTGAAGAATATGTGTACTGATGAACATAGAGACCAATAAGTTCAATATTGGCATGAAATTGTTTCCCTCTGACAAATCTTTTGTGGAACTGGCCATGGTAGGTGGAAATTACATGCAGGGGTCAGTCAGTTGCTCCTACAATGGCTTTGCACAACTTAGTTGATCTTTGGATGCGGGCGGGATCATCGAGTAGAGTCCAGGCAACTTTGGGCAACCCAGCTAAAGAATTCGTCATGGTTTTATCATATGGTCGAAAAGTGATTGCCTCTTGAACTGGTAAGTTCCATGTTTCAATCTCTTCATTTTACCAGAAATGCAGAGAAAGGAACTGATACAAGGGCCTCTTCTTAAAATGAGATCACAAGGATGTCTGCTCATAATTTAGCCAGATCCATTGCTCTGGTTTTGATGTTGTTTTTGGTAAGTTTATTAGTGTATCATACCCATGTTCCAATTTTTCATCTGCAGAAAAAAACATGGGGTTTTTGGTTTACAGTGAATTTGTTCCTTAAAGATGAAAGTATAAAACAGAAACCGAGAGGTTTAGTGCTGGTCTTTGTAAATGTATTATATAGATAAATCTTTTGATCCATCAGTGAACTCAAATTCTTTTATTTAAATTCTGATAAACCTCTCTCTTGCTTTGGGGAATGGAAGGGATGGATTTTTTTATTTTTTATTTTTGTTTTTGGGGTGGAGAGGGTGTTGGGGTTGGAGAAATGTGGGTAATTCTTTTTTTTCAGTATTCTTATTGAGATGCACAGAGTAATCCGGATCTAATATTGATCATCAAGCACAACAGCATTTTACACTTAGGATTTTTTTATTATAGTTATCTGAAACATTCCAAGTTCTTTCACATTCTCATGTATATATATTTGTCAGGATCACCACAAAAATTTTTATTTTGTCATGCATACTGTAACAGATCCTTAGTCCCTCATCGGCTAATTGAGAAAGTATCCATGTGCATATAAAGATAGAGCTAACCGTCACCATTGGACCGGTATTGGACCGATCTTCTGGGATGTGGATCCCACCCTTGTGTGTACAACCATGAATAACCTAATTAGTTTCATGGGTCTCACACCCATGAACCACACTGGCAGTCTCAATAAACAAAGTAACCTATTATCATGCTCATGGCTTTAATAAGAATCACTTCAAAAACAAACTTTCCACTTTCTCTAAACATAATTGACAGCTATCAATAAACAACAGATATGCATCTGAGTTTGGTGGAAACAAAATCAACAACAATGGATCATTCAACATAAGTGAATTCTAGATAAATGTGACAAGGACTTTTGGGTGATCTTATAAATCTAATGATTCTTCAAGTCTTATCAGATTAAAATACTTGGCTTTACACCAAAACCAGGTTGGCATCTGAGCATTGCCTGCAACATGCGCAAGTGGTGAACCATATCAATAATTTTGTGTGTGGACACATGCTAGCATCCTAAAATTTCCACTCAGGCATGTCCCACAATTTTCTATTTTAGCCATAGATTACAAGAAATATGTTTCTCAGATCCCTTGAGCCAATGAAGTGGTATCCAATGCATTCACAAGAATATAAGTAATTACTTGACCTAAAAAATAGAAAAAGTTAAAAGAAGAACATATCTCAAACAATCATAATTTCATTTCAAACAGACCACTTCTGAACTTGTACCACAAAAATTAAAGTGGAGATCAAGTCACATTATACACACATAAAAGCAAGGCATAGTAATCACAAGGTTAAAGTAAAGAACTTAATCCTAAAGAACAAGCTTATGAGGTTAAGACCACCTGTGTGCTGTCTTATTACTTCGATTCCATATTCAGTAAAGAGTAAGATCTATCAGATTTGTGTAAATAATTTCATAAAAGAGAATTTCCTTCAACATTGCTTGAATGCATAAAAACCATCACAAGGGTTCAGAACTGAATCTTAAGCAGCAAGCTTCTCTGATAAGGAAGCTTATGCACTTTAGAGGTACTCATGTTTAGATTGAGAAAAAATGGAGACACAAGAATACAACAACAATGTAAATTGTTTTTCTGTGTTTGGTTGTGAAAATAAGATGGAGCACATGATAAGCAAGCGGCAAAAATCTTTCTTTCTTGTCATTTCAACAGTTTCTCTACTTCTCTTTTTCCCTCAATTCAAAGCACTCCAAGAAATCCCATAATAACATCATTAACTAGAATTCAGACCTCAGGAATTGATAAGGCTCTTGATGTGAGTTCTACTAGAATACTCTCTTTCAATGTTCATCCATCTTATTGTCTTAATCAAACACTAAACAACAATTTTCATTTATGTCACCACTTCTCCATCTCCATCTCCATTTTCCCACATTCCTAACAGTCAAACTAATCCAAATTAACATTTCTAAACCAAAATTTAAGGTCCAATCATGCACAAATCACCACCAAATACTCACAATGAACAAAAAATTCCATTCTCTAATACATAAATGATAAGTAAATGGTGTCAGCTAAAACAATCAGAATTCAGACACAAAAAAGTAGTTATCCAGGATACTAAACAGACAACTACCAAGCACTTCATAGAATCCCAACAAAGGCACCAAAGAAAGAAAAATCATCAATAGCAAAGCACAGTGTTTTGAGATTCCAAAATCTTCTACTTCTATGAGTATGAGATTACCACCAAGCTCCTCTTCTTCCAAGCAATGCCAAATTAACATTTATAAACAAAAAATTGAAGTACAACCACTCACAAATCACCAAAACAAGTCCTCTACAAACAACAAAATTCATTCCATGTATTTTCATCCATTAAAAAATAAATGGCAACAGCTAAACAATAAGAATTCAACAAGAACCCATTCTCCGGGATACTCAACACACCACCAACTAATTCACCATAAGCTATACACACAATACACAACAAAGAAACCAAAGAGAAAAGGAAAAAACATCAACAAAGAAGCAAAGGGTTGAGAATCCAAAACCTTATTCCATTATCATGACACCACCACCAAGCTCCTCCTCCTCCTCCTCCTCCTCCTCATCCAATGGCCTCCAGCGAATCTCAGAAAGCACCACCTCCAAAAAGGGAAGTGCTTCACAAGGCTTGCCAGCAAAACAAGTCAGTAAAAAAAAAATCAACAAAAAAGTCTCATTTTTCATGAATCACACCGCGGAGCTCCCGACGAAAGAGAGCAAACCCGCGCCAGCGCCATCCTGGTCCTCCAGAAGCAGATCCTCCGTCATCCTAAACGCAGCGTGCAACCCAATCAGCACGGCGGCGATGACCAACGAAACAAGCACATTCAAGCCCACATCAGTCAACACCAAGGCAACGATAGTGACCACCGAGAGCACAGCGAGCACGATCCGATCATCGACCTCCCGGCCGAAGACCGTCACCGGTTCGTTGCGGAAGAAAAAGAGGAAGAACCATGCGATGAACACAGCCAGGAAAACGATCATGGACACTGGGTGCCATAGAAGCCCGACGAAGACGATGAGGAGCACGACGAGGGCGTAGTTCACGCGAAAGTAGGCAAGGTTGCGCCGGACCCGTGCCATGGCTTCGCCATAGCTATAGGGCCTTGCGAAGGCCTTAGGATCGAAGAGCTCACGCCATGGCCGCCTGGTCGACATGAGGGCCTGGCCACGGTCCCTGGCGCGGGAGAAGACATCAATGGCGCGAGATCCGGAGCTTCCCGGCGACGACGAGGTGGGTATCGTGCCGTAGCCAGACGGCATAGTGAAGGAGAACGAAAACCTAGCGCTGTCCCAAACCCTAACCCTAATTCCAGCGGAGAAGCTCCTTCGTTTTCTTCAACCCCGTTTGCCGGCGGAGACGAAGGATCTCAAAGGGTTAAGAGGTGGAGGTTATGTATGGGCTAAATAGGACACGTGGCATGATTTTAAGGGTTGTTGGATTTATAATGAAAAAAATACAAAAAAGCACTTGTCATAATTTTTTTTTATTATTATTTTTTTTTTTTTTAGGACTTGTTAATTTAATTGAAACTAAGAATGAAGTGAAGGCAATAAGTGTTCATACACTCATGCAATGTATAGATAGGGCTTGGAGTCGAAATATCATTTTCATGTACTAGAGTATGGGTAGGCACAGGTCAAAATCCATTTTCACATATTTTAACAGTGTGAGACTATAATATTAATATATTATTTTAGATACAGATAGCATGTTAATTCATTCTGCATGATAAATTTTTCAAGGATTATTAGACTTATTACAGTCATTATAATTGATGTATTTTTATACATATTTATTTTTTTTATCTTATCACTTTTGTTAGAAAAAAAATAACTTCTAAATAAGATATTTATCTAAATGAAATTAGTGGTGATGTATGTGTTTGTATATATATATATATATTGAGAAAATAGAAAAAGGACAAACAAATACAAATAGAATCAGATTGGATGGAGAATGATGGGAAATTGAATTAATTGGGAACGTGGCATTGTTTCAGTGTTGGTTAGTTAAGCTTTGCTCTGTTTGTCACCTTCTCTTTGAACTAACGGCTAGAATCCTATGATCACATAATTAAAAAATAATAATTTTCTTTTAATTTTGTGCATTTTAATGATACATTAATAAAACCATTAATAGGATCACACATCTGTTCACTTTTCATAGCTATACATTCACAAAAATTGGGGATCTGCAAGCCTAGAATTAAATAGGTAAAAATGAACCATTAAACATTGTAATCTGAATTTTCAACAAATAATAAATTTAGAAAAGAAAATTAATCCATATTTAAATTTTTTTCTGATCATACAACAAAAATTTAACTCTTCAACTAATAGAGAATTGCATCAATTTCATGAAGTTAATTAAGTGCAGTTAGCATCTGAAACCTTGAAACCATTAAACCATAAAAATTAAGTTACAACTGAAGAGAACTAGTTAATCACAATGTCAAAAGTCAACAACTAAGTTTCATTTACAATTGAAACTGGCAGCATGTCAAACATATGCATGGTAGTTAAAGAGGGCCAAGATAATCACCAGCCAAAGTTGCAAGTATTTGGAAGTGCCTATCAGACTCTATCCACTTGATGCCGAAGATCTTGAACCTAACCAAGGTGTCTTTCTCAAGCTTGGAATGCTTATCATTCAAAAACATCGGGTTATCGCCTGCACTGTACTGGTAATCCTTCATCGTCTTCTCCGATAGGAATATGCTTTCCATGGGACCAGATTTCAGAAATAGTCCCTGTTTTAGGATCTTGTCCACTGTGCCTACTAAGACCTCGCCCTTGCTCGGCTTCTGAGTGATGCAGGTGAAGGTCACCGGGAAAAGCACTTCACCGGTCATCTCCCGGACTTTTCCTTCACCAATTTTCTTTAATGCAGTTACTGCAACATAGTAGCCATGCTCCTTGGATGCTTTTCTGTTTGCGATATCCTCTAGAAGGCGGATGATTATTGCTTTTCGGAGCAGCAGTCCTTTTGCATCAAGCTTGTCAGGATCAATCAACACATTCCATGGCATTTCAACTTCGAGAAACACCATGCTTAATCTGTAAAAAGCTAACAACATAGAGAAACTTCCATTACTGCCATCTCAGAGAATGTTACATTTGCACAACAATACATATGGAATCTGATTCTTCATCGCATGAATATAAAAGATGATTATGACAGAAGGCTTTTCCTTGCAATAAAGATTAAAAGAATTCCACTAATGTCGAGAAGGAAAACTACAATAACCAGGATATCAAAAAATAAAACCACAATCAGAGGCAAGAGATATGGTAGTATATAAAACATTCCTGAGAACCAAAGACATCAACAGTAATATAGTATTATGTGATTTTCATTTAATCTTACAAGGATTACTATTTGCCCTGTACCACCAAACATTCCTTCAATTAGTTCTTTTGTGGCAAAGCTGACGTTAGAAAAACTATAAGACACCGGAAAATACAATAATCCCTCCAAAGTACAGATAATTACAGGAAAATTTTCCGTAGACAAAGAAATAGGATCAATGAAATCATAATTAGATGTGTGGGCTAATGACATATCACATTAAAGGTATAATATGAACTATTTGCAAAGGTTTCTAAACTAGTTAATATTGCATAGCAAAAGATCAGCTGACCTAGTCATAGTCAGAATGTGTTAGCATTCAAACAAAAACGATTCAAAGTATACAATTACAATCAATGGCAATGAATATAACCTTATGTGAAATTTTTTTTTACCCAAAACAAATACAAATACAAAAACAAAAATCAAAACAACATCTTGTTTGCATCTCACACATATGATTCAAAATAGTGAATAAACATTGCTTCATAATCTCACTTGGGCTAAACATTAATTGGGAGGAAAATTCTAAACTTATCTCCCATTTTTAACACTTTACAAGAACTATAATCATCAACCCTAAAATAAAATAAATGCCACCACTCAACTAAAACCATAACACCAAACTATTAACACCTCCCAATCCAAGTCAATATGTGATTTTAGAGCATAATCTTCAACTATTCATGTTTCAATAGCTAGAATATTCAGTGGTAAATAGTTTTAATTAGTGCATTAATGGGTATGGTTTCAAGACAATTAGGGAAATGGAATGCCTATAAAAGCTTTTATTGAAGAGTTTCTTCTGGGTCTGAAAAGATAAAGAACACACATTTCACAAAGGCCTTGAATCAATTGACTAAATCAAAGCACAAAATAATTTAAAACACTGAAATCCAGATAGATTGGATATGCTGAACCGCAAATAAGACAGACCACACAAACAATTAACAGATTTCTTTTGCTAACAATAAAATAGGAAAAACCAAACCCTCGAACCCAATGATTCGCACATCAGAAGCCACGGCTGAATGTTTCATGCAAATGCACTTCTCTCACAATGATCATGAACAATTACCAGATTTTTGCCTTAACAAACACTAAGTTTAAAATCCATAAATTTCAGAAATCAATCAACTATGAACAGACCCCTTGAGCCTTATATCGACAAGCCATTGCTTCTTCAACACATGTTAAAGGCTTGTCGATGAAAAGAGAGCTCAATAGCCGAAGAACAAGCCTCTGACCAGTGGAAGAAGCTTAAACCATTATCGCCTGCTCTTCAGCCAAATGCTTGGATGAAGGAAGCTAAAAGCTAAGGAAAACAGAGAAAGACATCATAAAAGAAACCAAGCTCAAATCTTTGATTCCAATCAGTCCACCAAAAGAGAGCAATCAACGCCGGTATCAAAAGAAGCCAGAAAGTTGAGGAGCTCACCGGAATTCGACAAGGATCAACAAGGGGGAGGTCTCCGGCGAGATCGGAGAAGAAGGTCGAGGCGGTTCACGGCGATCCCCGATTGACCTCTTCTTCACCAGCACCGCTGAGCAGCAGGAAGAGAAGGGGTTAGGGTTTAAAAGAAACGAAATTTTTTCATAAAAGCCCTTGCTAATATCTTTATTTACAGGAAAAAAGTGTTAGTTTATTTCAGCCTTTCAATAAAGAAAAACTTATTCTTATATCCCAACCAAATTGAATAATTAATTAATACTATGAAATATTTGGGGAAAAAAAGCTGGGTAATCTTTTTGTGGCTTTTTTTTTTTAAATATTACAATTTTTTTAATTATATACCAAAAATAAAGTATCTTTTTCGATTAATTCTAAAAATGCATGAAAAAGTCATACGATGTCTTTACGTGAGTACTTTTTCGCATGAGTTATATTTAAATTTTCTTTTTTAATTTTATAATAGTTTTTTATATGAAATTTTACATTTACAACCTTACAAATTTTTTAAATTAATTTTTTTTCACAACTCTATTTAAATTTTACAATGGTTTTTATATAATATTTTACGTTTTAGTTCTTATAATTTTTTTAAATTAAAAATTTTTCTCACAACCCTATTTCTGATTGTCATAGTCGTCGGAATTGTCCCAATGCACCTGGTCCAAGTAGTCGTTCGTAATATGTGATTATCGTAATCTTTTTATAATATATATTATCATTTTCATCCGTTTAGAGTATGATATCAGCTTTTTTTTATTACAAATGATATATGTTAGAAAGAATTTAAATTAAAAAAATATATATATAAGGACTTAAACGTAAAATATTATATTAAAAAACCATTGTAAATTTTAAATAGGGCTGTGAGAAAAAAATTTAATTTAAAAAAATTATAAGGACTAAAATGTAAAATATTATATAAAAAAATCCATTGTAAAATTTAAATAGAGTTGTGAAAAAAAAATTAATTTAAAGAATTTGTAAGGTTGTAAATGTAAAATTTCATATAAAAAACTATTATAAAATTAAAAAGAAAATTTAAATATAACCATGTGCAAAAAAGTACCATGCAAAGTACACTGCATGCTTTTGCATGACTTTTCTAGTAATTAATCTAAAAAAAATACTTATTTTTGGTATATAATTAAAAAAATGCAATATTTAAAAAAATAGCCTCTTTTTGTTTTTACAGGTTTTTGGTTAGTAAGTTAAATACTTAAAATTAATAAAAGCCAGGTCAGTAATTTGGTGTTCATATATATATACCTTGTAAAATTTTAATTTGCTCAATTACTGTTTGTTAATGTATCATATGTAATTCTAGAAATCTCGTTATTTATTTACTGGATGATTGAATTATTAAATAAAAAAATATTTTTATCACTCACTTTGAAATTTCCAATGTATATATATATATATATATATATATAAGAGATTAAATAAAAACCACACAGTGAAGTAGTGAGCACCTTTACAGTAACAATGTTTATATTTAACTAAATTCACAGTAAAAAGCTAGAAATAGTAACAAACAATTAGCACTTAATACAAAAACAACTGACCAGGGGATCAGTCAATTAAAAGAACAGGTGAATAATTCACATGTAAAATTATGAAAAATTTCAAAATTCAACTCAGTATTGATGCTTTACAATTTGAATCAGTGTTTAAGACAAAAGCATATAAATTACACACCAATTCAAACATCTAAATCTAAACAAGTGATCTGATCAAACAAGATTGCACAAATAGTTCACTGTGAATCAAGGGAAGCCAAATGCAGCCTACCACAGTACAACCCTTTGCAGTAACTTGGTAAATATAGATCTAATGAAGATGTAACCTTGTAAACGTGGGAGAATACATTAAAGACTGAATAAACTTATAAAACCAAAGATCAAGTGGCCGAAAAATGTATTACATGGATCCCCGGTCATCGCATATAATATTACGCTTTTGCTTTTGCTGGTCTGTGCCATGAAATTTCCTTCCTGCTTCAACAGCTTCCCTGTTTATATGAACATAAAGAGTAAGATAACGACATTATGATTATGAGCGTGAACACAATTTCAAGAATGAAGCAAAATTTTGAGTTCGTATTTTCTATTATCTTTGAATCAGTGAAATTTTTTTTGCTCTCTCCATTCCTTTTTATCTGTCACAAATTCATGTTTCTTTTTATCTATCATTTTTCTAACATCAAAAAACATTTATGATTTTTTTTTCCAAATTACTCTTAATATTTCATTCAACTTTCTTGTTGGAATTAAATACGAGAGAGAAATATGAAAATATAAATTAGGGATAATTTTGAAAAAAAAAAAACTAATTTTTTATAAAATTTTGTGAAATAACTAAGTTTTTTAGTACGTGAGATTCGGTTAACCACGACAGATAAAAAGAAACAAAGGGAGTAACATTTAGTATTTCAACCTTCAGAGAATGCGTAACGTTCTAGATTTATAGAGCTTATCCACATGCATCTTTATTGCTATGTTGTGCTTATCCAATGGTTCATTACAATGAACTCAGTATAGAATATCCTACTTCACAAAACATCAGCAGAATAACTCTAGAATCTAAGTTTTTTAATTTTCTTTTTTCAGACCGAAAAATGAGCGTACACATCCATAGATAAATGAATAAATATCACTGGAAGTATTTACCTGAAAGCATTCACCAGCTCTTTATTTTCAGGGTCTAGTCTCACACCCTCATAAAAGGCATTTGCAGCTTCATCAAATCTCTGCAATACGAAAGGAATTATATATATACGAAAGTTTAATTAACAGATAAGAATGCATGATAAAGCTTACTTCTAATTGACGTAACGCAGCTCCTTCCCTGTAGCAAGCTTTAGGCCAATCTGGCTTTAGAGCTCTGCAAGCCTTGGCATCAGTTAAGGCCTGATCAGCTTGTCCCAAACGCAACCAACAAAGACTTCTATTTGATAGCAAAGTAGCCTCGGTAGGATCCAGATCTATAGCCTAGAAGGGAAACAATGGAAATGCGTCAAAATTTTATTTATATGGCCGCCACCGGTCAATCAACTCTAAAGCAGATCATTCATCACTTTCAATTGTGCCCTTGGTGTCCAACTCAGTATTTATTTAGCATTAATTATTAAGTACAAGCCACAAACATCACTGAGAGAACTGGCTTGAATGATCTTAAGGCTTGAATGATCTTAATGTGCCAAAGAAAAACTTGGCAACTTAGCATTTTCAAAAATTAAAAAAGATTAAGAAAGAATTTCTTCTAGCAAGTTGACATTAATATACTTATCAAGAGAGGAGGATTTGGAGTTCAAGAAACGATGCTAAATTGCCAAGTCTTATATCATGTTCTTACTCGACAATTCTTCACTTATCAGAGTAATGACCAGCATCAGAATTGAAAATGTCCTCATACACTTAAGCTTAAGTCTTGAATTGGCTGACTTTTACACAGCAGAGGAGTAACAACAGAAACTCCCAAGAGGAACTTAAATGGGATATGATAACACTGAAAGCAATATAACTATAACTGAGATACCTGAGTATATGCATAAATTGCAGAAAGATAATCTTTTCTTCTAAAGGCCTCTTCCCCTCTGGATTTAGCTTCCAATGAATTCTTCTTTGCTTCTGGTGTTACCTGCAGAAATGATTCAGTACATTTGCAGGCTCTATACATAATTTTAGCTAGCAAATAAGTATGTTCTTTAAAAGTTTGAAAATGAGGCAGTCCAAGTAAAGATTATTATATCATCAAAAAAGTATCTTACTGGAACACGTCCAGCAACATTAATGCATATATATATATATATATATAATTATGCATATTACACTTCAAATGGAGTAAATTGAAAATTATAGTTATGCATAGAAAGAGGTATCAATAAGCACGCATAAGAAAATTTCATTAAAAAAAAACCATAAAGAAATCGCTGCTATATTCAACAAACTATCAATGTATGAGTGCACGTGATCAGAACTAATAATAAACCAGAGTAGAAGACAGAAGTGGCACCTCAATAGTCTTCTTCATATTCTGCGCATCAGTATGTTCAGAGCTTGGTTCCTTCATGTTAACCTACAAGAAGTTTCAGTTTATTAGCAATGTATCAGCAACCAATAGCTGATTAGGATTGGCATATACACACAATCTACACACCACATGTACAAGCATGCTCATGCCAAGAGATGCAAGTCCATACCAAAGCAAGAACAAACTCTAAGATGCAAGTTAAGTTGCATATGAAGCATCAAAGGTCTACAAGATCACAATATACTAAAAAAGGAGCAATTTACCTGTTCATTGGTCCTAACTGATTGCATGTGTTCAATGATTCCATCAACACTCCATTTTGAAATATTTGGAATAGGAGATGTTACAGGAAGAAGAATTTCAACCACTTCCCTATCACCTCTCATTGCAGCAGCTTCTACTGGTTTGACACCATCCTGCACCCAAACACATTTTGATCATTTTAGTGGTACCTTTTGGTATTTGGGTATTATAAAACATCACATGTATACATAAAAAGATTAATAAAATTGACAAATGATATATTCCAAGGACCAACACCATCTTGCACTTTGCCAATGACTAAAGGATCAAGAAACCATGTTAATGTCAGCAGATACTTCTTAAATCTCATTTGGGGGATTGAGATAGACTGCAATAAAATTATGTGAAAATAAATTTTAAAAAATAGCCCAGACATTCGTTGTATAAAATCGTTCTTGGACATATCTCAAGGTATAAGTTTTGGACACAAGACAGAACTTTGCATACTTATAGTTCAATACAGTAAATCAGGAGGGATCCTTCACCAATCAGTCCATGCTTAAAAATGAATATCTTGTTAAAAAGTGTGGCTACTTTTCGTAAATATGATGACCTGTGGATAACTGCTCTAATAAAATTTATAAAAAGCAGCCAAATCCATACAAATAATTGTTTATTTTACCACAATAGATTGGGCCTGATGGTTTTACTTAAAAGGCACCTCACATGCTTGAATGCAAGACATATATAACACCTCCCTTGTAGTAAGAACTGCCACAAACGCATATTAAATCAAACATTTTATAATACTTAGAAGTCTGTGGCAACAAACCTCATCAGCAATATTGGGGTCTCCTCCAGCGTTAAGTAAACAATTCACAATTTCTTTGCTTCCAATATCAGCCGCCACATGCATTGGAGTTGCTCCACCTGCCACAATATTTGGGTTTGCTCCAGCCTATGCAAAAAGAAAATAAAAACTGCAGTCAACATTTCAGAAATAATAAAAAATACTTTACGTTCATATACAAATGAGTCTTCACCATTTTCCAACAAAATAGTTTGCCTGTGCAGCAAAACTCCAAGTACCTGAATTAATAGTTCCAAACATGGCAATGATCCAGCTGCAACTGATGATAATAAGGGAGTAATACCATCATCAGTTTCAATGTTCGGCTACAAGAAAGTAGATAGGAGATGTGAGTTGTAAGATAAAATCCCTGAGATTAACAGGCTAGTGAAAATCCAGAAATTAAATGGAAGCTTAGCCATGAATAGAAGAAATTACAAGCCATCTAAAGATATGTAATTTTCATGCCCAAAATCCATAACAAACTATTGAAGATGTTTGATAGGCATTTGCAATAATAGATCACCTAAGACATAAAAGGAGAGATAGAAACTAATCAAGTAAAGTTAAGAAGTTTTGGAAATAAAAATAAAGGGACAACCCCCATCTTTCCATATCCAAACAATATATGGCCTTAACCCCTTATCCATTACTTGCTTTCAGCAACCTTATTGCAACATCCTTGCTAAGCGATGATGACAAGAATAATAATAGAGAATCAGGTGCAATTTATAGGATTGTATCACATCAAATTTTGCAAAAGTTTTGTGCATCATCTTAAATCGTCTTGCCGTTTTATCTTAAAAATTGTCTCTAGTCTATTTTCCATGCCTTCCAATTGAATGTCCAACAATTTTGTGTGATAACAATTGTGCTAAGATATATACTATTATCTATATTATTAAGGGAAGAAGATGAAGGATCAACTAATATTTTGAGCTTAAAACACATTTACTAATTACAGAATTGTACAAAACATGCATATGCAACTTAGAACAAAAATAAGTCCAAAATCAAAATACCAAGCAAATAAACACTAACATTGGCAGAGTTTTCTAACAAAATCTTCACAGCTTCTTGTTGGCCATGGCCAGCCGCCCAAACTAATGGGGTACCAGAATCACTTTGTGAATCCACGACAATCCCTTTCGAGAGTAAAAAGTTCAGCAACTCAATGTTCCCTGCATATATGGCTCCATTTCAGATTCAATTGAATAGCATAAATAAGGAAAATACTTGTTAGAGGCAAGAAAAATAAGCATTTAAGAGAGATAAGCATATATTAAAAAAGAAGATGACATTCAACAGTGGCTATATTATTTTTCTATAATAATTTTATCAGCTAATTTCTGTGATTAGCTTACAACAGGATTATATATATATATATATATATATTGACACACATCTCAAAGTTCAGACAGATAATTAGACAATGAAGTTCTTATTTAGAGAAAAATCCTTCAGGAAAGCAAAAGAAAGAAATAAATAATGCCTCATTTATATTTCTCTCAGCTTTAACCATGCCCAATGACATATCAAACCCCTTCCAACCTTCACAACTGATGTTGTTTTGGTCCTCTATAAGCTTTTCTAACTTCAACAATCAAATCAACAAGATTGAGGCAAACATCAATCGATCAACTCAAGGCCTGATATATCACACCATAAACGCAAGACCCATGCTTTGCAAGTTCCTTTTTTTAAAATATTTTTAGAATAAATCAAAAGTTTGATATGGCATAGCTTATTCTTGGCAGTAAACCACATCTAGAAAGACGAGGGCAAAATGACTTGTATAACCATTTGCAACTATAAATCTTACGTTTCCTTCTCAAAACAAACATATGGCATAATCTCATGAATACATCACCAACTCAGGACATGAACATTTACTGCTTGATACAGCATTAAAATGAAAATAAATATTTCTGAAAGCTCTTTTTAGACAAATCCAACTTTAAGTTTGATCATGGATAGGCAAGCAAACCTATTCCAGCGGCATGGTGTAAAGGAGTTGCTCCTAAGTCACTGGAAATTGAAGGATCTGCCCCTTGCTCAAGGAGATATTTTGCAACATCAAAATGTCCTTGACGAGAAGCATGAAGTAAAGGAGTCTCACCTGCCAAGCAACAATTGGCGTCAACAAAATGGCTGCATATATACCATACACGTGAAACACTAGGATCACAACACATTTAACATGAGTGAGCTGTGTAAGGTAAAATATTATGAATAATCAATGTAAATAGATGTTTAGCATAGATAATAAGTATCAACAAGATGTAAGTACAACTACGGTAATGAATCACCAGATGTAGTGAAATATGACAACAAAATTGGTCTAGCAAAGCAGAGGTCATTGTTCAACAACTAAATTATCAATCTTTGCTCATTCAATTCAAGCAACAAACTTGTGTTTCTCTTATCCACATAAATTCACGAGACTTCTGTCTAAGTCTCTAAATGAAAACAGTTCATTGCTCCAGAATTTTCATGGATAAAGCTACCTATCTTGATGATGTCAAAATGAACAAAAAAAAGCTCAAAGGTCATCTAGCCATAGAATTCACCACATCATCAGTCACTCGAACCAGCTAAAATAAAATAACTCCCTATTACCAAGATTGGAAAAAAGGATCAAAACCATAAGGAGCATACCATCCTCATCCTTCACATCAACATCAAGCTTCAATTCTTCGAGCAAGTACTTGCATACCTCGATCCTGCCCTCCCTTGCAGCAAAATGGAGCGCAGTCCTTTTGTTCGCATCCTTGACATCAGCCACTGTTCTCTGCACCCCTTTCCCTTCGTCAAGCTGCATTGCAAGTTCTACAAAATCCCAGTCCTATGCATCAAAAACATCCCAAAAAAAAAAAAAATTACAATACAACTAGAAGCCAAGATCAAGATCCATACTCTTGAAGAGGCCAAGGTTCCCAGCTTGGGCGGCTTCCAAAAACTCCTGGACCTTCTGCCGAACTGAAACCGGAGACAAAGGAACACATAAGAGTGAAACAAGAAGAAGGCGATCAAAGAAAGGAGATTTCCTGGGATCAGTGGATCACCTGCAAGAGCTGTGGATGCGTCGGCTTCCATGGCTGGATCCAAGGAGAAGCTTGCAAGGCTTCAAGCACTCTGAGAGCGAGGAAAGCTTCGATCTTTGGTTCTCCCTCGCTGGAGACGGGGCTTATTAGAAGGGTTTTTCGAGGTAGGGTTTCTTCCAGAGGGAGTAAACAGTAATTTCATACTCTTTTATAGATGATCTCCAAAATATTATCCATAATTTATTATTATTTTTTTGGGATTTCTATATTGACTAAAATTGTACAAAAAATAATGCTCAAAATAAATATCTTAAATTATGATTAAATATTTTTAATTAAGGATAATTGTTTATTCAAATTCATTATTTTTTAACATCTCATGGTAAATTTTTTTTAATTATGTAAAATTTAACAATTCTAACTCAATAAAATTGTAAATATGTTTTCGTTAAAATGTAATGCTCAAGCTTGCTCAATTTTCTAAATTAAATTTTTTTAATAATATGAAAGTCAAATGTTTAAATCACTCAACCATTATAATGGCGGTAGGCTGGTAGCTAAGTTTATTTTTTTTACTAGTTAAGATCTCTATTTGATAAGTAAAAATTTTATGAGCGAACAATTCTTGATACGCACTGTACCATGAGAAATCATTTTCTATATAAATTCTCATATGAGTTTTTTTAATAGAACTTCAATAGGCAATAAATGTAAACACCACGAGATGTGAAGCAATATTGTACTAAACAAATATAGTTAACTATCATTTGCAATACAACAAGTTTTTTTTGTGAAGAAAAGTAATATATGAACTCATTAGTAGATCTTCATAAATAGACTGTGAGGTCTTTCGACCCCCACTTTTTTTTCAAAAAATTTATAGTAAATATATATATATACATGTTAAACATATATTTTTAATAATGTGGACCTCATAAACCTTTAAGTTTTTTATTAGACTAAACACGTTATGGAGTAACATTGAAAAGACTCATTTGTCAGTTTTAACAACAATATAAGTATATTTTATTTTAAAAATTCATCAAAAAATAGTTATAAAAAATATTTTTTATTATTTCCGTATTGTATAATCAAAAAAGTTATTAATATGTATTTATGATATAAATTTATACTATAATATATGTGTATATATATATATATATATATATGAGAAAAGTAACTCCGTGGACGTTCCATGGACAAGCACAGTAATTTTTACCATGCTAGAGTGAGAGCTAATTATGAATTCGTTGGGTTGATTAATTTAGTTTTCAAATGATTGTTGTAGGTTTAGTAGAGGTGGACGGCTGAGATTGTTCTAGTTGCTATGCTGAAATTGATTGGATGGTTCAGATTAAAATACTGTACATCCCACTTTTCACTGATTGAGATCCAACGGCTCAGAGTTTCACTTCAATTCATAAGCACAGTATTACTATTCACTAAACAATGCAGAACCATTGGATTGAAATTTAACGGCCCAGAGCAACGTTCATAAATAGATTACAAATCTATGGACGTGCGTTACATAGGGGTGTACATGAGCCAAGCTACTCGTGAGCTACTCGAGATCGGCTCGGTTAATGCTCGAATTCGATTCGATTTTTCACGAGCCGAGCCGAGCTCGAGCTGCTCGTTTATGTTGATGAGTCGAGCTGGAGCCCAAAAACACTCAGCTCATGAGGCTCGCGAGCCTAAACGAGCTTTTATATATAAAATATTAAATTATTTATATATAAATTACAAAAATACATAATTATATAAATTATATAAAATTACAAAAATACTTATGTATACAAAGTAATCGAGCTTAAACGAGCTGAGCTCGAGCTACTTAAGCTTTTCAGCGAGCTGAGCTCGAGCACAAAAAAAAATAGCTTGAACAAGCTCGAGCCTTCGAATACTATACTCGAGCCGAGCTCGAGTCTGGTGATACTCGGCTCGGCTCGGCTCGTTTACAGCCCTACGTGCGTAGAGGATGCAATATATATATATATGGACCCAGTGTACAAAAATTCTGAATTTGCTAACAGTGTCACAATGATATACTAGTTTAAGAAATGGGTAATTGGGTGATTGCTTAGTGTTTTACCATTTTGTGTTTTTTAGACTAACTTATTTTTCACCTCATAGGATTAAATGGAGCAAATATCTCAATTAAGGGACTAAAATGAACTTTCCGTGATGCACATATATATATATATATATATATATAAAATATCACAAACTAGTGTTGATATTTGCTGACCCGCCTTTCTCACTAAAAAATAAAAATCATCACTTGAACCATCGAAGCAAAATCCATGGCGTTCGCCCCCGCCCTCCAGCTCCGCCTCCCTCTCCCACCCCCCTTCGCCTCCCATTCCCATCCCCTCAATCGTCCCTTTGCTTTCCCCCGACCCGCCAGGACCCATTTCTTGATCGTCCGTGCCGACCTCGGCTTCCGCGATGGAGACGATGCTAGCATCGGCGGAAGCACCACCATGAACAAGATCGTCGATAGGCTCAAGGAGTTTGGTTACATCGATGACGATATTGATACTCGGAGCGAAAAATCTCAACCGGAATTGAGTCCATTGGCTGTGAGGGACGACGAGGTTAGGTTTCCGTGGGAAAAGCCTTCGGTTGAGAAGGATGGGCAAGGGGCGTTGAGGAGGAAGCGGAGCAAAACTTCTCTGGCGGAGCTTATGCTGCCGGAAGGAGAGCTGCGGAGACTGCGGCATTTGGCGCTGCGGATAAAGTCTAAGGTTAGGATTAAAGGGAAAGCGGTCACGAATGCGGTTGTTGATGCGATTCATGAGAAGTGGCGCACGGAGGAGGTGGTGAGGATCAAGTGCGAGGGTGTTGTGACTTATAATATGAAGAAAGTCCATGAGGATTTGGAGGTCTGTTTTCTTTTGGGTAACGAAATAAAAATCTTATCTTGTTCTAATTTTGATATTTATATATAGTTTGTGCAATCCTCATAATCTCTTCAGTTATGCTCATGATATTTGTCATGACGTCACTGTAATGGTTTAACATATGTCTCCCATTTTACTTGTTTTCTCTTGCAAATGCAGTGAATATGCATTTCTTTGATTATGTGACTTATGTCTGTATGTTTTTTCTTTTGAGAAATGGATATTATGGATTTGATGATTCAATTGGACACACTTTTTTGGTTGTAGTTTATGACAAATTTGTGTAGGTCATCTACTGAAAAGAATTCTATAGTATATCTTTAATTTCTTCGCGTGTTTGATTGATTCCTTGCTGTTATGTTGATAACTCTTCTTTGTCATTAATCAGAGGAGAACCGGGGGTTTAGTGATATGGAGGTCAGGGGCTGCTATTTCTTTATATAGAGGTGTTAGCTATGGCATTCCTCGTCCAGAGAAGAAAAAGTACCTGGCTAATCAAATGAGTGGCGGGAATGGTGCCCCTTCATTCCAAAAATTGACCTTGCCTAGTGGGGATTCCCTGGGAGATAGCCAAGATGATATCATGCAAGGTCCTTCTGAAGATATACGGTCTTCAGCAGAGAGGAAAATAGATGCTGAATCACCTAAGAAAATTAATTATGAAGAAGAGATAGACAAGCTATTGGACAGTCTAGGTCCACGTTACACTGACTGGCCAGGGAGTGGCCCGTTCCCTGTTGATGCTGATTTACTTCCCGGTGTTGTTCCTGGTTACAAACCTCCATACCGCCTTCTTCCATATGGAGAAAGGCCATTTCTGGGATTTAAGGAGGCTGCAGACTTGCGGAGGCTTGCAAGGGTATTACCACCTCATTTTGCTCTTGGTAGGTGTAGTTTTTTTCCTTCTAATTGTTGAAACTTTTAAATGCCTGATGCCTAACAGTACACTTTCACATCAACAGGGAGGAGCAGGCGACATGAAGGATTAGCTGTAGCTATGGTGAAGTTGTGGCAAAGAAGTTCCATTGCAAAGGTTGCTTTGAAGCGTGGAGTGCAGCTTACAACTAGTGAAAGAATGGCCGAGGACATCAAGGTAATAATTCTTAAGTTCATGCCATTTTATTCCTGCAGAGTGCCTTGGTCTCCCTTTTTATAACTCCCACATAATTGCTGATCAGAGCAATTGTACATAATTTTAACCTGTAAAATACACTTCTATCTAGTTTCTTATATTTACAACACTGTTATTGGTTGCAGAAATTGACTGGGGGAATGCTTCTTTCCAGAACCAACGAGTTTCTTGTATTTTTCCGAGGAAAAAATTTCTTGGCCTTGGAAGTAGCGGAGGCATTAATTGAGAGGGAAAAATTAGCCAGGACTCTGCAAGATGAAGAAGAGCAGGCACGGTTAAGAGCTTCTTCTTCAGTTTTATTAAACATCGAGGACTTTGCACAGTCTGCCTCTGCTGGTACTCTTGGAGAGACACTTCAAGCTGATGCTCGATGGGGAGCTAAACTGGATGAGGATCATGAAAATAAAATGATGAGAGCTGTAGAAATTGCGAAGCGTACTCACATTGTGAAGAAGATTGAGAGAAAACTTTCTCTTGTAAGTATCTGGACCTTAATCATTTTGGAGTTTTATGGTATTTATTCTATTTTCAGACTATAATGGATGGTAAATGTTAAATGTCTCTGCCTTCTCTGAAAAGCTTGTTAATATCTCAGGATTGTAGAACATTTATATTGATTGATATTAATAATGTTCCTTGAAGGTGTCCTAAATTAAGAAGTGTTAAACACTGCCTGTGATCTTCCTCCCTGCCCATGGTTTGGATCAAATTCTTCTTTTTGTATTAAAATTTAGATGTTTATACCACTAAATAAGCTTCTCCAAGAAATTTGAAGATCTTCAACCACGCTCTATTTTATTTAGTGGTATTTTATCTTTTTAATTCTAAATTTATCAGACATTCACGTCAATGGTACCTAGGGGATAAAAATGAATAATGGCCTTAAAATTCCTGCCGTTCTTGCACTTTCTTGTTTAGCAGTTTGGTTGGAATAATAGAATAATCACATTAAAACCTTTCTAATTATTGATTTCTTGTCATCAATCTCTTTTGATATAACAGGCTGAGGAGAAGTTAATGAAAGCTGAAAAGGCTTTAGCCAAAGTGGAAGAATTCTTGAAGCCACTGGAACGAGCTTCAGAGCCTGAAAGCATAACTGATGAAGAGAGGTTCATGTTTCGCAAGCTTGGGATGAGGATGAAAGCCTTTTTACTCCTTGGTATTTGTCCTAAACTTATCTATTTATTTTCTCAGTTAATATCAACTTTTGTTTATGCTTGTTTTGAAGCATTGTATATTACAGAGATCTGTCTCCTTGATTCAAATGTCAAAAAGTGGATCATTTCATCGGAAAAGCTGTTTACATTTACCTATTGATTTTTTTCCTTAAAATGCAAGCTATGATCTTGTGAGTTTGCGTGAGGAAAAGACTTGCTGCCTTGTCTTCTTTCTGGATACCAGCTTATAATCTTATACAGCTGTTTTCCAATCCTTAAAACAAACTCTGTTCTCCCTCTCATTTTTTCAAACTGCTATCATTGTATTCATTGTTTTGATCCCATAAATTTATCAAGACACATTGGTTTATGTTTCAGGAAGAAGAGGAGTTTTTGATGGCACTGTCGAAAACATGCACTTGCATTGGAAATACAGGGAACTAGTGAAGGTTCTTGTGAAAGCCAAGACATTTTCACAAGTCAGAGGTATCGCCTTGTCACTTGAAGCTGAAAGTGGGGGTGTCTTGGTTTCTGTGGACAAGGTCTCTAAGGGTTTTGCCATCATTGTGTACCGAGGAAAGGACTATCGACGACCTTCTGTTTTGAGGCCCAAAAATCTATTAACAAAAAGAAAAGCTCTAGCTCGATCTATCGAGCTTCAGAGGCATGAGGTAATTTACATTATAATCAAACAACATAATTGCATTTAAGACTCATATTAGCCAACCTCACACCAGTAAGGATTTCATTTCTGGATTATAGCAAAACAATGACAACATAGATTTCTTTATGCGGATTCTAATGATTTAACTTTTGGTGTTTTGTTATTCTGATGGTTGCTTTATTTATTGGTGTCAATCTTGTCAAACAGGCACTTAGCAACCACATTACAAATTTACAAACAAAAGTGAAGAAGTTGAAATCAGAGCTGGTATGGATGTTGCATATGATTTCATTCATATTACGTTACTATGAAAATCAAGACAAATTTATTATCTGGTTTGTTTTTACTAAAAGGTTCTTCTTCCTTTCAATTATGAGCAGAACGAAATGGAAGATGTCAATGATCAAGGCGACGAAGACTTGTATGCTAAGTTGGATTCTGCGTACGCAACTGAGGACGAAGAAGAAACAGAGGTTATCATCTATGTGCCTTGTATTATTCTTTTTAGATTCAATAACTCGATTAAGACACGCAATGTCCTTTAAAGTAAACCGCCACCTGTTGTCCTTCATTTCCAGCAAAAACGTTTCTAGTTTTCAATGGTTTTGAGCTATGACAAGTTTTTACAAACTTCTGTTGTTGTTGTTTTTCTTCTAGGATGAGGGTGATGAAACATACCTTGGAACTTTCAATACCGGTAAAGACTCCGCCGATGTTGACGGCACCGAAAATGTTGACTTTGATGCTTATGATGATGATAAGGAGCACAACAATTTTGATAACAAAGATGAACAATCTGATGAAGATTACTCGAGTGATAACACTGACCCTGCATTGAGCTTTTGTTATGATAAACAAAGTGAACTGCCAGAACCTCTTTCTGACCCTTCTAATTTGTGCATATGATTCAGAAAATACTTATCCAGTGGATTTTGAATTTTTTTGGTCAATTTTGATCTCATTGTAAATTATCATCAGTAAGCTTCAAGCTTAAAATATTGTTGTGATTTGTAACCTATATTTGTCTTCTGTTATAAACATTTACTGACAAACAATAAAGATGAATATTTTTTCAGGGCTATACATCATCTTCAGATATCAAGCTAACTTTACCAAAAGAAAAAACAAGAACAAAGATGAACATATTGAGACAAATTGGGATGATCTTCATGTTTAAACAGTAGAAAATGAACAAAACTCGAATACTAAATGTTTCAAACACAAGCCTTGCTGCAAAAGAGAGCAAACTGAAACAAAAACTACAGCTTGAAAACAAAACCATACACATTCTAATTGATCTGCTATCAGAAACTCATCCCTTGTTTATCGGTTCCCCGGCCACCAAAATTTTCTCCGTCCATGAATAAACACATGGTCTTTGCTAGCATAATTTCCGTATCTGATCGACACTTTTGGATTGCATCAGTTTTCTCTCAAGTAGAATGTCTCCATAAGATCGATTTCAGAAAGTAATTTCATTTGTATGCTCACCTATTCATGATTAAATTCACACGATTGGTCTTCGGGATTCAGCCGATCAATCGGTGTGGTTGTGCTCCCCCTCATAAGTCACAATAAGCATCGACGGTTCTTGGAAGCATCTCTCTACATGCTTCCTTGCAGGACAGCCTCTCTTGCTGCTGCATTTATAGTATCCTCTGCAAAACAGTTAGATGAAATTTCTTCTTAGTTATTACCACTTTATAAAGAAAAGAGTGAAAGATAATTGATCCAGATAAATTACTAGTTTCTAAGATTGTCTCTACTTAATTTAATAACATCTAGATGAGCATTAACAAATGGATTCATAATAAGAATTCTACATTTCTTGTTTTGTAAGTGGACTAATGAGTTGAAACAAGTAGTTCATGTTTCCTGCTTTGCTAATCAAGATGATCATAACAATTGGATTTCTCAGTTAAACAATGAAAGTCACACTTATTTAGCATTCTAATCAGTAAAAAACTTTGTGAATTTAACAATGAACAAGATTAAACAAAGAGAATACAAAAGGTCTGAAACATCATTGCATAACACTAACTGATAAATGCAACCAAATAAATATAACTCAAATGTGACAATCAGCAAGTGAATCTAAAACAGCAGAACAATTCATGAAATCTACACACACACACACACACACACAAACCAAACCTAGGATATGGAGAACCCTTGATTGGCTTCTGCCCATATTTCCTCCATGAGTAATCATCTGAAGGGATATCAGCAAGCTTGTTACTAATAGCAGGCACCATAATGGATCTCTTCACTCTATTCTTCCTATAAATTCATCACCAAAAGAAGCTCTAATCATCAAATTCAAACAACATAAAGCTAAGCAAATCATCAAACACAAAGTTAACAACCTCTTTTTTGAACAATGACATCGAGCATTAGTCGTGTTTCGGGTCACTAATTCAGAAGATATAGGCCTACCAATCATCTGAAAAGGTTTATCATCCATGCTCAATGAAGAAACAAAGGACATGTTTGAAGACAAAGTAGTTGTGGTGCTAGAACTACAGAGTCTAAACATGTCAGCATTCCACATCAAGTGTTTATGATGATTTAATGAGTATGGATTTCTAGCAAACTGGTTATCAATGAACATAGTATGAGCAATAGGAATTTGTGATTTTTTCACTATTTTGGCCCTTGCTTGACCTCCACCATTACTGATACTCAGCAAGGTCACAACTTTCTTGAACTTTGAAACAGCATCTCTTGTTTCTGCCATTAGAGACCTGAAAGGAAGCATTTGTTGCTCTTTGGATTGTGAGATGAGGTTCAATACTCTTTGGCTACTCTGCACTGCATCCCTGTTGGCTTTCTCCACTTGCTCCATCTTCTCTCCCTACAATGAAATACTGAAAAACAAAAGAGAATAACACACTGCTGAACTTCAAAAGAAATCAAAAATGGAAAAACAAAACAAAAAACAAACCAAAAGGAAAGAAGAGAACTTTGGAACTGAGGAATCAAGGAGAAGATCAGAAGGACAAGAAGATGAACCTAAAGTTGAGATTTTGAGAAGGAAAAAGGATAGATGGAATGGAGATTGCTTTTGCCATGAGCTTTGATGCAAAGATGTGGATTGTTCTCTTTGTCCTCCAGGTGGAGAAAAAACACCAAAGCTCTTCACTTCCCCCTTTTTTTTTTTTAATCTTTATTTTATTAGGATTTTTTTAATTTATTTATACACTAAATTAATTATTTAACACTTTTTTAAATAAAAAATCATAAAATTTTCTATTTTCTGAATTTATTAAATAAATTTAGCATCAGTTTTGATCCACAGAGGATTTATTATATCTTAACAATTTAATTGACAAAACTTAAAAATCTAAAATTAGTTTTTATTCTTTTATGTATGTAAAATATATATATATATATATAATTTTAAAATTAACTTAAAAAGTGGTACCATTTATATTGCAAGGCTGACACAGGAAAGGCAAAAAAAAGGCACACAAAAACTGTACGCGTGTGCACACTAACAACGATTATGACCGTACGATGAGAAGACAAGTGAAAGGGACGGATGAGATGTTTTTAATTCTGAGAAGGCTTTGAGCATTAACGGGACTCGTGTAAGATAAGAAGGTCGTTAAAAGTCGGGTCGAGTGCGTGCGCGGGGCCCACACACTTAAGCCCAACATCTCACTGATTTAGAACCAGTAATCCATTGACACGTGGACGGTAACCCTTGTAGTGTCATGTTTGAGTGGCCCCCTCGTCTACCATGCTGACGTCATTACATGGGCCCACAATTTTTTTTTCCCCTGAGCTTCCTCACGTTTTAGTCAGGTAAGTTTCGTGTTCGTAAATATTTTATTATTATAATGCTACGATCACAAATATTTTTTTTTTAATACGTTGATCACAAAATTATTTTTTTATTACATTGATAGTCATATTGGCATATTTGAAATTATTTTTAGTAAAGATAATATTGTGATCACAAAACACATGATCCACTGAAACATTTGTGGCCACCAATGAAATTTACTATTTTTTAGTCCCTGGAAAAACTCAAAATTTTTTTGAAGTGTTTGATTTTTCAAAATATTATTATTTTTTATAATTTATACCATTAAATATTATATATTATATATAAAGAAGGTAATCTACGATATCTCACAACAACTGTTAGAACATCATCTAATAGTTGTTATTTTATTATAAATATAACCTCTAGAGCTATTAATGAGGGCCTGTTTGACTGCAAAATAAAAAAATATGGCATAATTTTATTATATAAGAAGTGCAAGTAATTATTATAGAAATTATGGCATATTTTATTCTCACAGAATGAGTGTTTGGTTAACAAAATAAAAAAAATTACGGAGACTAGGCGATCAACGATCGGATCGCCGGAGGTCGGCTGGACCGGTGGCCGATCATCAGAGGCCAGCCGGTAAGCGACTGGACCGCCGGTGGACCGATGGCTGACTGCCGGAGGTCGGCCGGTCCACTGGTGGACAGCTGGTGTATCACCGGAGGTCGCCCGAAACGGTGGCCGGTCACCGAAGGCCGGCCGAACCGCCGGTGGCCGGTCATCGGAGCCCGGCCGAAGCGGTGGCCGGTCGCCGGAGGTTGGCCGAACCGTTGGTAGACTGATTGTTGGTGGCTGGATAAAAAAGGAGAGAGACTTTTTGCAATGAGAAAATATTCCATTCTTAGTGGAATATTTTTTTATGCCATAATACCTATATTATGTCATAATTTTATACTCTAAAATATGTACCCAAACAGCCAATATGGCATAATTCTCATAAAATATTAAATTATGCCATATTGTACGGATTATGTCATAATTTTTGGCTATCCAAACAGGCCCTGAAACAACATCTATTGTGGAGACATTCCTAGATTTCTTTTTTTGGGACGTCGTAAAAAATATATTTGTATATATATATATATATATTCATTGTAATGTTTTTTTAATGAAATGCAAAGAATATTGTCACATATTATATATAATATCTAAATTAATAAGAAGAGTAAAAAAATCATTTACATATATTTTAACTCAAGTTAAACCATAAAAAAGAATTGCTCCAAGAAGTGGTGTATAAAATAAAATTTAATTTTAAAAATTATACATATATATATATATACATCATGAAAAAAAAAATTAATGAGGAATTATTAGGTACTCTTTAAAATGGAGGGCGTGGCAAACAATTTTTGCTACTTTTCATGGGATGTAAAGACATATAAAAGAACAACTCATTCTTTGTATAATATTTCACATTTATATTCCATCCATATTTTTTCCCCCTAAACATAAGCACCAACATTGTTTTTAACAACAATATATATATATATATATATATATAAAGAGAAAGAGAGAGTGGACATATGACAAGAATGGTACTTGGTCTGTTTTTGATGATAAATTAGGATGAACACCAAATTATTATACAATGCTCACCTCCAACAAGAGAAGCCATTTCCAAGGTTGGACACCTCTCTTCTTGTCTCATTGAACTCCAAGCCCTGCATCCATTCCACACTCAATGTATTCATTCATTCACTCACTCAATCATTCCTGTCACAATACCAAGACTCACATAACTGCAATTTCTGGGAAAGTGCCACTTCTCTGAAGTGGGAAGAAGTGATATCATTTCCAGCACTTCTGGTGTTCATTTGTCAAGTGAGAATATAAATAGAGAATTTAAATATTATGTGAAGTTCTATGAGTTAAAAAGAAACTTTGGAAGTGAGAGGAAGTAAGTTTTTATAAATTGGCTCACTTCCCCCCACTTCGGTAAAAAAACTGGTGAAGTGGGTTTAATTCAAAATTCACTTCAGACGGCCCCCACTTCAGGACAAATGAACACATAAAGTGGGGGAAGTCAGCCCACTTCCCCTACTTCCCCAGCGCTTCCCCCCAAATGAACATACCCAAGTAAAAACAAAATTTCCTGGACAACAAGTACAATTTATCAACATGAAATTAGTTCTAATTCAAAATCACAAGAGAAAGAACTAGTGTTAGCACTAGGATCAAATAACTTCAACCATTTCTTTATGCTTTGCTTCTAATCCTGTTAATTTTCATTGGTTTACAATAACATTACTGTTATAATACTTCATAAGTAAAATGCATGGCTTAAATGATCATACACCTAAACATAATACGAGAAAAACAACATATATGAAGTAGAAAGTAATACATAGAAGCAAGAGAACAAGTCTGTGATCAGAATAGAGATACAAACTGGTAATAAGAACATCGAAAACTAATAAATTCTTCGTATTTATCATGAATGAGCAAAAGCTTGTAAGAAAAAAAAAACACAATTTCATTAGTATTTAGTCAATGATGCATTCCGAGCAAACCTCAAAGTAATAAGTACTCACATAGATGTATGGCAGAGAGCATTAAGGAAAATTCCAGGAGCTAATTGTTTGGGGAATGGATCTCGTCTCTAGAGCTTATTTAGATTTGTGAAAAGAAAAGATTGTGAATTTTGTTTGCTTAGTCTCAAGCTATATACTTCACAAAATGATAACATGATCATCAATATATCATTCAGTGCAACCAGGAACAGTGAAAAGTACTTTGTTGTTGCATTAGTACTACATTATAGATTCTAAAATAAGCAAGTGCAAAAGAATGAATTTTTATGATCAAATTATTCTCCACTCAATAAAACTAATGATTTGTTGAATAAAATTTGAGATGATAAGACCAAATTTAGGATCTTTTGGACCAATTAAAGGTCTGACACAATGTATGAACCATGAATGAATAATGCTATGATTAAATCATGTGCATGATAAGAAACCAAAGTGGAATTAAGCACTAATTAATTTCCATTTTATTCTTAATAAAACTCATTTACCAAACAACACAATGCATGAAATCCACAAAATGAACTCACAGTGACATGAAGCAAATGGAACAAAAAAAAAAATCCCAAATTTGTTCTAATTCTAAGAAATCCACTCCAATGCAATAACATGAAGAAATTCAATGCAAGGAATCACTCAACAAATTCAAGAAATTACAAAAAAAAAAAATCATCAATAAAAACCAAACAATCAAATTGAAGGTAGAAAAACAAACCTCAAGATTGAAAAAAAAAAAACATTTCCTTAATCTCTCCAAAATCAAGCCAATCGCCGACGAGTTCGTCTCTTCCAGGGCTGCATCACCGAGTCTTGGAACCTGGAAGGCATTGCCTTTTGCCTTTTTTGCCTCTTTGGCTTGAGAACCACTTCATCATCAACTTTATCACTCTTCTCCTCAATCTTTAAAACATTATCAGGTTTAGAACTCTCAATCTCCGTAGCTCTATCGCCAATCACCTCAGTGGCAGCCATTAGCAAGAGATCAAGACCTTGGCAAGATGAATTGGAAGCATTGGAAGGAGGGGCAGGAGCAGAGGAAGTGGAATTCAATGGAGAAGGGGAGAAGAAAGCTCTGATTCTCATTGGGATTGCTGAGCTTTGGCTGTGAACAATCGATTGGAGAGAGAAAGGAGAGATTTTTTTTTTTTTGGGATTAGAGAAGGAAGAGGGATTGAAATCTCTCAATGGAAGTGTATCTATACTACATTGGAGTGCATACATACTACATATGTACGTATATAGAAAGTAGGGTTATACTACCTCTATTATTATGTATTTAGTCATTATATATATATATATTATTTCTTTTTTTATATTTTAAAATTTTTATTTACGTGCTCATTTTTTTAATTTATTTTTATCGATAATATAGAAGTATATGATCCGAGGAAGTGATCTGGGCGAGGGCATACCATACTCGACATCATGGTTGTTTTTCATTTGTTGTCAATTTGAAAAAAAAAAAAAGGTTATTTACTACAATTCACAGGGCTGATGCGTGCTATTTATCTGTCGTAGATTTTTTTATTTTTATTTGTTGATGTTGTTTGTGTCTCATGATGTATTCTTTCTATAGCTATAGTTACCATAACCTTTTATCTATCTATTTCCTTTACTTGTTTTCTTCCTATGTATTCTTAGTAATTCTCCATTATTTTAATATATTTTTGGTTATTTATTTTATTTAAAAAATAAGTGTATGCTCCTAATTTATTGTTGAGACATAAAACTATATTTTTTAAAACTTGTCCATATTGTCAAAAATAAATAATAAAATAATAAAATAATAAACTATATTTTTGTTGTCCATAAGATATATATATATATATATATAAGCATATGTTTTTCCAGGATGTCGGTAAATTCAAAATCTACAAACACCCCTATTTCTCCAGATTCTACTCCTGCAGGCCTTCTTTTCTAAACCCCAACCCCATCGGTCATTTCTGCCGCAAATGACATATTGTGTATATATATAGTGATGTAACGTCACATGTAGCATCATCTTATCAGTAATTAACACATGGGTATATATTAGAAAACAAAAAAAAAATTAAATCAGTAATTTGGAATATATATTGTTAATGAGAATTTGGAAATTAACTTGTTGTTGGCTTATTGTGATTTTTTTTTAAACAAATGTATGAGGTGTACATCTAGAAAATATTTATTTGGGAGTCAAAAAGATGATGCAATGAAATATTGGTATTGAAGTTTTCCTTAACAATTCTTAAGGATTGATATCAAAGAAAAATAAAAAAGTTTTTTTGCACATATTTATATATGTGCTGGATGCTATTAATCTCCTTCAAAATTAAATTTTTATCTATATACTTGTAAACTGGTTCCCTCTATTATATTCAATTTTTAGATTTTTTATAACATTAATTTATTTTATATTTTTATTCTCCATAGATATTATATATTTATATAATTCGGAAATGTTTTCATTGTAGAGTTTTATTATGATATATATATATATATATATATGAAAGAAGAACCAAAATAAATGGAGAAGCAAGATGAATAAATTGTCTTTGTACTTCAATCATTTTCCAAGTTTCTCCTATCAAGTCAATGTATACTAGTACTTTGACTTGGTTTTTAATTTTTTTATGCATTATTGTCTGCAGAGAAAATGCCACTTTGCCTTGCTTGTTTGGGGGGTTTTATATGGTTTTATAAAGTATGGTTTTAGATAAAACCTTGCTTGGATCCAAGGTTTTTGACATGGTAAAGTTTATGGGGGTAAAATGGAGGTT